>NW_010114009.1:370-14703 GCF_000699245.1 Pterocles gutturalis
TCCTTTGCTTTTAGGCTTCCCACCTACAGGTCTCAATAATTTACAAAAATACGTCACTGCATTGTATGCAATGCACTTAAAGCAAATGTACTTGGTCTGGAAAAAAGTTATTGTTGCTTTAATTTGAATAATTACTTCATAATGTCAGCTGCTAATCTTGTAAAATGCTCCCAAATTCTTACTTTCATAAGCTGAATGTCCCTGATCTTTCAGATAAGAAAACCTGTCTACACTGAAACTGCAGCAATCTGGGAGACTGAGTTCCCCTGCACATATGTACCACAATGTTCAATTTTTAAATAGGGATACTAATTTTATGCAAATGCATTAAAATGCTGCTACAATTTTGCTGTTGGTTGGTCACCAGATTAAAGCAGTATGCTGTTTTAGCTTGGGTCTTTGAACCAGTTACGGTACAAGCTAGACTAAGGTCCAAGCAGTTATGCTTGTGATTCAAGTGAGTTTGAATCTCACAAATGAGATTCAAGCATGGACCAGGTGAGGAAGGAAGGAATTAAATGCACTTACCTTACTATCACACTGTACTTGAAGATGAATCCATCTGGAACTGAGCTAAAGCACTGCAAAGCTGCTATAAGTAGGGCATGTGCTAGAATACAGAAAGGCCAATACAAACCCTCCGCCTTGGTCCTATTCCTGAACGTATTCCAAAGCATTTTTTTTGTGTGTGAAGATAGGTAGATTTGGCATAACCCCACCTTTCCAGCTTTCATGCACCTGTGAGATTCTCTTGGGTGAGTGAGGGAGATTCGCATCTCAACAGTATCCAACAGCCCCTTGCCCTAATGTAGAGGTATAAAGGGTTAGCAGCACTCAGAGTGTTTTTCAGGAAGGAAATAAATAATTTAAGTTCTCTATCTGTTCACTCACTTTTTATTTTGTCATTTTATCTCATGTTTTCATTCTCCTGAAGTATTCTGAGGTGTATGAACTTAATTGTCTGAGTGTCCTTTCATTTACACAGACCCTTTTTGACAGCATGGCTATATAGCTTTAATCTTTTTAAGGTGTGGTCTAATTCCAGTTTATACTCTAGTACTCCACCAATTTTGCTCCTGTTTTTAATGTATCAGATTAAAAAAGTATTGGCACTCCATCTTTTGGGGTGACAGAGATGTTACATGTTCAAAGAACATGACACAGGGATGAAGAATCCCTGTCTGAGGTCTCACAGAATTTTTTTTTACAGAAGCTCAGCAGTCTACTTTTTAGGTTTGATTTTGTTATTGTTTTTTCTCTCTGAAAAAATATAAAAAAACACTCATGCATTTAGGCTACCTTTTTACTAAGTGTTGCATCATTGCAGCAATGCATTCAGTCACTAAGTAATGTGTAAATTCTTTGGGATATCTTGAATGCTGCTTTATCATACCTGACTATATTCCAATAATAGCTATCATAAAAAAATGAACAGGATGGTAGGTGTTTATCAGAATGAATAGTCAGCTGGTTGTCTGTACCTAGTATATGTACCTTACCACACATACTGACCCAAACACTAATACAAAGAAGAAGGCACTAAGAAAAGTAGCATATATATGTAGTTTTCTTTTTTAATTACACCCATAAGGAGACATTCTGCCATGCTCAGAGTATTTGTCTCTTTTCTGGATCAGTTCCCTAGGCTGCACAGGGACATTGTAAAATAGTGATGTCAAACAAATTTTGTATTTGTGACAAAAAATTAGAATGCAAATAAAACAAGGGAGGGGAATAGCTTAATAAAATATTTATTGAAAAAAAATACCATCAACATAATTTGGCTGTTCTATGCAAGTAAAACGCTGAGCGTGACTATGGTAATCAGGATGCAAACAGCTAGCACCATGAGCAGGATGATTCGGCAACATTTGGAATGCTTTTTTTCTCTCTCTTTCTTTTTTAACAATGTATCATACCCAGGAGTATAAATATCTCCCATCCAGAACTGTAGGTCATGAGGATTTTCCTAAAAGAAAAATCAGAAAATGAACTCAGTTCCTCTCTCTTGCACATCAAGTCATTAGAACATAGCCAGAAGTATTTTGGCTATCATCAGAGAGTGATTAATGAATTTAAGGCATCACAACACAAATGCAAGAAACTTTCACTTGAACATAGGTTGCGCTACTTGCCAGATGCTGCAAATGTTCCACTGGGGAAAATTAAAACCACACTTTTCAGCCAGGAACCAAATGTAGGACACCAGCCATTGAAATGTGATTAAAAAATCCAGAAGAAACCATGTTGTCTCCTCAAGACAACTGATTTATAAACACAGACCTGAGTTCCCTTCCAAAAAAGGGAACAGCAGAAAAACCCCACAAAAGGAACCCTAAAAGTGATTTGTGTCAACTCTCAGGCAAGCAGGATCCTGCATAGCATGGGAGAGGCTGAGAAAATGTATGTTATTTGATAAAAGAATTATGTTATGAACAGTCAGTAAAGTGGGCATATAGTGTTTAAGTGCCTTGTTTATTGTGGTCAGTGTTGGGGTACATGGATGTAATGATCTCAAATGCCTCTTCCTCAGCTCTGCGTTAGGATTAGGTTGGACTCTGGTTCATTACCTACACTTTTTTTCACAGCATGAATAGTGGTCTCCCCTATATAAACAGGGAGGCTGAGTTGCGGGGTGTTGCGGTTTAAGGCTTTCTCTAGTCACAGAGGTCGTGTTCTGCAGAAGTGAAATTCCTGGAGTCTAACCAGATATGTAGACTTCTTTTCCAGATCAGACTCATGTTAGTGTCATGTCTATGCTGGAAAATATGTCCATATTTACCTTTGGAACCCCACCAAAAAAACCAAGCAGGCTGCACAGTGGTTCATGCACACACCACACAGCTCGTAGCAATTCACATTGCTCAAGCAGCTCATTACCTTTATGTGGCTGGCCAAGTTAGAATGCAGGGAGTGTCTGTCATAGTCTTGCACGGTCCAGGAAGGGGTCTTTTTCTTCTCCTCCCTGTCATCACCTATGTGGATATCACTATACAAGGGGTTGCTTTTGATTGTAGATTTCAGGGTGACAGGTGTAATGTGTTTCCCAAGGGCTTTGTCTATCATTTCTTGACTGACCCCTTTTGATTTCAAGCCCGGTAGCTCAGTGACATTTCTCTTTTCTCTCTGTAAGGCACAAATTAGATCAGAAGTTGGCTTTCATCTCCATTTACCTATGACACAGGTCCCCTTCCACAGTTATCATTTGTCACACAATAGAATAATTTTTCAAATTACACGTGCAACAATTTTTCTCATTCTGGCAAACATCTACAGTGCAGTGAGGGAACCTGACTGTTCACTCTGGGCAAATTTCTTCCTTCTGGGGAAAGCACATGGGTACAATCTGAACATTAAACTCTTTTGCAAATGTGAACTGGCATTATAATGCCTGCTGAAAGAAAACCTGTGCTTTAGCATGTCAATGCTATGGAGCACCGCAGTAGGAGATGCAGTTCTGATGAAAGCCATGGACGTATGATGCAGAAGCAGAGCTGTAAGGACAAAGAAGAATGAAGCACAGGCATAGCGGTGTGTAAGTGACTGCCTTGACTGGAGTTGCACCTCTGACAGCAAGAACATGATTCGCAGTTCTGTTCATGATGTTGAATGCTAGACCTGTTCCAGGATGACAAAGAGGCCCTTCATTCAACTTAGGGAGAGTCCTTAATTCAGACACTATCAGAACTCAAGGGTACTCAAATATCTGAGCAGTTTCCCAGCGACAACAGTTGTTAAATCAGACCTTTGAGAACAGGGGCTGGCAAGGGAGGAGGATGAATGACCCTGGTAGGATCACATTTTTTGAGAACTCACAAGCTGCTGATTAAGACAGCACTAAGATTCTTTTCAGGGGCCAGTAAGATGGCAGTTACCATAGCTTTTTGATCTGTAATTGCATGGAAGATCGCACGTAAACTCTCTAATTCAAACTGTTCAACATTTTGGTTCATCATAACCTTCTGTCCCCAAGACTTTGAATTAATCTGTCACTGATCTGTGGTTGTGGTGGTGCATCACCTTCCCCAGAGACCTGCTTCTGCCAGAACCCTTGCCTTATGCTAACACCTCTTCTGTGTTTCAAGACTGTTTCTGCAGAACCATCACAGCGGAGACTCAGCTTTCCACATTAGCAAACATCACTTCCCCATTAGCACCTTCGTTCTCAGGAACTTTATGTTGAAACACGGGGAGTATGTTGAGACATGGGGAGCCTTGGCCTGAGCTGGTGGCCCTTTGGCAGACATGCTGGGAGTGGAGCACACCCAAGTGCTCTTCCACCCTCAGAAATCACAAAGGTGTGGGCAGCACCCTCTGCCAGGCTCCCATAAAGTGAGTGTACATCAGAAGCAGCCGATGAAGAGGCTGGGATCTGTGAAACTTCCTTCCATGAAAAAGGTCTTTCCCAGGGTATTTAACTTGTATTGGTATCTCCAGTCATTCAGGTGCCACAGTCTGGGTGGATTTCAGCTGCTGAAGGGCTTGCTGCTGCTAGGGGCACATCCTGCTTCTCCTTCCTCCCCAGGGACCCCCTGGGCTCCCACCTTCTCCCACACACTGTCTCTGTGAACTTCTCACATCCCACATCATCCAGTGCAGGACCCTAAGCTGATAACAAACTGCTGGCTTCTTCTGCTTGAGTAATTTTCTGCCCCCTTCATGGGCTTGTGAATCCCCTTTCAGTGGAATCCAGCTGCTATGTGTCATCGCCTGCTTTGTGCCTCGATACCTTTGCTCATGCATAGATAAGTGTGAGTTAGTCTGGGGTAGGCAGGTGTAGAAGGAAGCAGGAAGACTGTTTTCCTTTAGAAAGGAAAGGTGGAGAAAAGAACAACCTTTGTCTAGGAACCCCTAGGAGGAAGCATCATGCTGGCATTCTTATCACTAAATTGTGCACAAGTGACTAAGCATGTTTCCCAACAATAATTACCATTAGTAAGTGGGTGGATCCTCAGTGCCCTCCCAGTCCCTCTATTAGCTCATAATTTCCATATGTCATTCCTTAGCCTTGACATATCCCCTGACAATACTACTCTTTGCATTGCAGTTACAGCTGGCACTGAAGCCCTCTGGGTTGTACTGGCCAGAGTGCAGCTGAGCTGGTGTTTTTAACTGTCTTTCCTTCCTGACTGAATTTTATTTTATTTTATGTATTTTATTTTATTTCATTTGATTTCTTATTTAAAATTTGTCATTGACTTTAATAATGCTTTAATGATCCCTCAGGCTTGCTAGATTGTTGTACTTGGAGAACATTTTGTTGAAGAACGCAGACCGTCTCACCAGGGGATGTTCAGTCTCCTCAGGCTAAAATGTTGTGAAAAGAATGCAACTTGACAGTAATTTATAATGCTGTTTTAAATAAACTGCTCCAAAACTTTTAATAGATGGCATGATGCAAAATTTATTCATAAAGAGAGTGCTTTGTGGTAAAACTTTTTGCCCCTTCTGTCTGGAGTTACCTTCCTTTTCACAGGCATGAAAACAGGAGAATGTGGTAAACTGGAGCAGAGGTAGGCAGGGAATAGGATAGGAGGGAAAACAGGATTTTACAATGAGAACTGGACTGGAATTGGGGGTAGGAGATATTTTGCAGAAGTTTTTTAGGACAGATATTGACGTGCCAAACTAATCAGGATAATACACTTCAGTGCAGGCGAATGCTTGGTTGTGAAACTTCTGCAGTAGGTATTTTCTAGATACAAGTTAGGGAAAAGGAAGGACAGAAGCCTGAAGCACATTAGGAAAAAAAAAAAAAAAAAAAAAAAAGGTTTAGATCCAAGAAATGAGGCAGAGAAATAAGCAGAAGACTGCATGAACCACGTGCATTTATAGAAGCAGAGAAACAGAGGGAGATAAGGTAATAAAAATATGCCTGCTAGTCTTAATTCTGGCAAAAGCTACATATTTTTTCTTTTAGGATTCAAAATATCTCCCAACAGTTTTCCCAGACCTCTATGTTTTGATTCTGATTAATGAAGCAAATGTTCAAAGAAAGATGAAAGTATTGTAAACTTAGGTATCCATAGGTGTTACAGAATTTATGTGATACACGCTCTGCCTGAGAAGCTAGTGTGAGTGAGGGTGGAACAGATCAAATCCAAGCTAATAGTAGGCAGTTTCTCTTACTATTCACTGAATGAAAGGAGGGAACAGGAAATACTCAAAGCAGCAATAGTTGTGTAGAACTCTGAGAAACTGTAGTTGAAATACTCATTTAACAAGATGAAAAATGCTCAACTCTGCAAACACGTAATTGTGTTTGATCCACATATAGCTCATGAGCAAGAAAGCTGTTATGTTTTATAACTCATATTTCACTGAAGGCGGCTTGTCCCTCATTGGCAGACCCAGAGAGCTGACATGTACAAAAACAGGATTCTGTAAAAAGCTTGAAGATCTGTAGAGAGTCAATGCTAGTGCCATCCCAGGGTCAAAATATGCTTGCTCTACAGGTTTTTCTTGATGATTATTTCATAATGCAAATTATGCATATAGGTATGTTACTATATATAACTGAAACAATAAATTAATCTGTATTACTAGGAAACATTTTTATCTAATTTTTATCTTGACTTTGTCCTTTTTTTTTCCCCACTGTTATCATTGCTGTTAGCACTGAACAGCCTGAGAGTCTGACTCTTCTATCCTCAGTCTGTGACGTGAGACACCAAGCTAATCACCCACCAAAACCAGGACATCAGCTGTTAAGGCTAGGCCTTGGTCTCAAGCCCATCTACCTGCAAGAAGAGATCGAAGAGATGCCTAAAAAATTAAGGAATGGTACTTCCTCCAAGTTACACTTTTCTTTACTTACCCCCAAAGAAAGTTAGCTACTCTTGTTCTGTGGTTAGCCATGATCTCCATCTGCAGCTGGGGGAGATAGTCAATGAAAGCAACAAATGCTGTTGATGGGTAGCTGCGCCTAGGAGTTTTAACCAAGGGACTCTTTGAGGAACTTAGGGCTACCAGGTGCTGCAGAATTTCTTTTGTAACCTCCTCCTCAATCCTAATGAAAGTTGGTAGCACGGTGATTATTAAATTTGCACGCAATTTGTCTAAAACCATAGGTCTCTGTTGCGCAAAAGCCTTTTAACGCACTCTGAAGGACTCCCCCACCACCTGGATGGGCATTTTTCTGATGTAGAGACCTGTTTCTAAGACAGACAAGAAGGCCAACAGACAAGAAGGCTGACAGATAAAAAGCTGCTAGATAGTAACCCAAGAATCCCTGTGGTAGCTGTAATAACTGTGTAGGTGTTGGTAGGCATTTGGTCAACAAAAAAAAGTTAATTTATCAGGACAAATAATTATTCGCTCTTTAAAATTTCCTGAACAAATTTGATCTCATAGGGAATGCTGTGGAAAAGCAATCAGGAAGGCAAGGAGTAATCAAGCATAGGTAAGCAGATCTAAAATACAGTGGGCAGACAGATCACATCAAGTATTTCTGAGAATGCTAGTTTTTTTTACCAAAGGAACTGAAGGGGATCTGAATTGTTTGTCAGAGACATAAGACAGCATCAGATACTACAGACCAACCTTGGAAACCACCTGACATGGACAGGAAGGGGATCAGTAGATAGTTACAAACGCTTAAGCCAAAGTGTCAGGAATATTTAGAGAAAAGTAGGCATTCATACAGACTATTTTAATTGTGAAGCGTAGAGAGTATTTCTGTCCTTGTAATGAATTGTTTACTTAAAGAAACCTGTTTTATCTGTCATTGGTAATGGAGCTCTGCAGGGTTGTGAGTGCATTATATGAAAACTTCTGTACGGTGTCAGGCCAAAGCTCCTGCCAGCCTTGCAGCTGGCTCTGACTGTGGCCAGTCGCAGATGTCTAGGGAAGAATAAGGGAAAGTATGTAACCTATGTATGAGCCAGGGGACAAATAAGTGACTGTAAGCCAGTGCTTAATTTATAGGTAAAAAAAAAAATCTCTTGTCCTGGTACACCAAGAAACCAGCAAAGGCAGGACATACGTATTAGCTCAGATGAGAGACCAGGAAGGGTTAGGGGTGCAGTTAGAATGGTAACTGTAGTACCTGCAGGCCAAAATTTGTTCTGAGTTGTGAACTCCTAAGCAGGAGCAACATGACAAGGAGCACCATGACAAGAAGCAGCATGGTGTTCAAAGACCAAATGCTCTCTGCTGTCTTCCAGAAAGGTGAAAACGGAAATACAAACAGGAAAGAGAAGTCCGAGAATTGCCAAAAATGACAAGGTAGACCACAGGGGAGACATGCATCCCAGCTATCAGAAACAGATAGAGGGGATTAATCACCTGGTGTATACTAAGCACTAAAACACATTGTGGGGCAGACTCCGGCAGGACTGGAAATTTTCAGGGCAATCAGAAAGCTGTCAGTAGCTAGTCATCTGCAGGAGAAATGTTCTGTGCTTTTTATGCTGCTTTTCACAAGGAAGGGCCAATATTCCTGCACTGCTTTATGGTTTGTTTTATTCAAAGTAGATGATGAAAATATACCCTAAGTAGGGAAGCTGTTCAGTTTGCCTGATGTGGATGAATAAAACAAGAAGAAAGAGCAGCAACTTTTTGGTCAGCAATAGGACTTGTCATTATGTCAAGCTGCTTTTTATAATGGAAATAAATTTTAAAACTTACAGGTGGAGAAAACACATACATGCTTAAGTGCACTTGAATTTAAGTGATCTCATAATAAAGGTCTGGAAGAGAACATGCCACTGAGAAGTCACTTTACATGGGGAGCGCTGAGTAGCAATAGTTTCTTAAAAGAAAATGAATTTCTGAAGAGGGAATTTGGGCTACTCTCAAGGTTTAATGACTTTGGGAGCCTCTAGGTCACACACATATGTTCTGAAATGAATTCTCCTCCCTCACCACCCTCTCCCTCGACCCCTCCTCCTCCCCCCTCCCCCCCGTTTCTGTTTCTGAATTAACTAACCCTTAGCCCCATTAGCTCTCTCATTTTAAAGCAAAACATGTTTTTCCTGCGCCATTAGTTCTCCACTGTGCCACCGTGTTTATTCTAACGTCTGGAACTCATCAGTTCTTTTCCCTTTCTTTGATTGTCAGCAAAAGGGAAAAAAAGGAGGCGAGCTCATAAGGGAGAGAGAATAAGGCACAATGAATTTGGACAGCTTGAATTCACTCATGACTGCACTTAAAAGTATAGGTTGTGCCCCAGGTTTAACATTCATAAAAAACGCATTGCAAACTGCATTTGTGAAGACATGGTGAGCACAGACTTTTCCTTTGAAATGGCCATCCCGGTGCTGGGAACAGACTTCCAGGAAAACCCTCTCGCTGGTGGCAAAAGGCAGAGCACAAGTCGAAAAAGCCCAGGGCTCCCTACACATTTTTAATCCACCCGCAGCTCTGCAGCCCTGGCTCAGTGACAGCGCGTCCTGTTTAACGACTATAGGGAGAAGTATCCCTGCTGCGGAGGAGGCTCTGTGTGTGGCTGCCTCCCTCCGGCACAAAAGAGGGGCTTAGGTGGGGTGGGGAGCGAGGCCAGCATTGCACCATACCCCATTGTTTGGGATCCCGTAGGCTCCTTCTCTCTTTGCACGGGAGACGGGCGGGCGTCCATGAGCTCCCCGCCCCCCAACCCTCCCCAGCACTCCTTGGGGAATGGCCAGCAAAGATTATACAATACGAGCAGAGGCAGCTGGAGGCATTGGGGCAGGCAGGGGGGGAGGAATGGGGAAGAGGCTAGGGAAGGTTAGAGGGGGTCATGGAAGTGGGTGTCAGGAGGGGGAGGACCTTTGCATGTGGGTGAGGACTGGAACAGACTTCGGGAGGGAGTGAAAGGCTTTGGGAAGCTAGTGGGGAGAAATGTCTGAGAGGAGAGAAGCAGCTGTGGGAGACTTTAAGGATCTTTCTCTTCCCCTCCCCCAAGTTGATGCTTTTTCAGCTCCCACTCCCCATTGCCCCAGGGAATTGGATGCCCACCGTAAGGATCCTCAGGATGCAGACCCTTCTCCACCCTCCCTGCCCCCAGCCGCTCCTGTGCATCTCTATCCCTTGACAAGAACCAGACCTCTGAGCTTTTGCTCACGCTAGGGGTGGGGAAAGGCGAGGGGCTCCCCAGGCAGCAGGGAAGGAGAGCTGTGGAGCGGCAAGTGGGGCCCAGAGGGGTGTGAGCTGATGCAGCTGTACTGCTGCTGATCCAGACATGAACTTCTCCTCTGCAGGCTCCAGGGCCTCTACTAGGCAGCACACATTCACTTTTTTACCAAGAAACTGCTGCTACCTCGATATAATAATCTGAATTAATACGGTCAGTATGTTTCGCACTTTCAACAGCTGTCTGTCAGGGTAACAGGGAGGTCAAAGTAGAATGGGAGAAACAAGGCGAAACAAAGAGGAAGCTTTGGTGAACTCTGTAGACATATATAATCTTGTGAGACACTAGCATGAATAATGCTCTCTAGTGTGCCTTTCCCTTGAGTTTGAGGGTCGTGGCCTGGCTTTCAGAAATAAGTCTGGGGTTTTTTTCCTTATTAATTCAGAGATGGTATTCCGTTCACCCCTTTAGTACAATTAATTGGTATTTGGCATGAGTAGACTTTCTGGGAGATGCTATGAAAATGTTACAAGGAGCAGTAGAAAGCCTAATGTACTAAAAACAAAGTCAGTGGGCTGCCCTGAAGAGAGTAACTCCTCTCTTTAAGTTGGATCCTTACTGAAGTCAATGGGAAAACTTACAGGGATATTAGTGATGCAGATTCAGAGATACAGGAAGCTGAATCCACAGCTGATGTCTCAGCTTCATGAGGTTGAAAAATCAGAAAAATATCATTCACTTTTAGACCTTACCTGTAAATAGACCCTGTTGTGCCAGTGCTGCACTCCAGGTAAAGCTGCTTCTGGGAATTTTGCCAGGCTGGCTTGTAGAAAGGCAGAGTTTTTCACTAAAGACTTCACCTCCAGTTGCAGGAATTTATCGGGATGGTTGTTGTTTGGCAAAACAGAGAAGTCCATGCTTCTGTCCTGCAGAGTAATAATGAAAACAGGCCCAGCTTCTGCTTCCTGGCTGTGCACTCTCCCTTTATTATTAATGATGTGAAGAAGGATACGACAGTTTCCTGAAACTGTATCTGACCCCAGTTTGGTGTCAGGCTCACTTATATCATCTACCAATGATAAAAGATTGTTTAGAAGTGGCAGAGCAGACAGGACATGTTTCTGTAAGTGCCTAGCTTAAGTTTTCAAGTTCACGGTCTATTTTGATAGATACATTTGTGCTCATTAAAGCTAACAGAGTACCAGTGAGTAGATACATGAGACACTTAAATTCATACCAGCACTTCCTCAAGCAACCTGCCAAAAATGTCAGGCTTACAATACTTCAAAGAAAGCTTTTTTTTTTCCCAGAAAATTAGAAGCAGCTCCCAGTGCAAAGCAAGTCCTTCTTTTCTGTGGCAGTACTACGAGTCTCCATTGTGCTGTGTGGGACGGTACTGTTTATGACGATGGCTATGACATGCACTTCTTTAGGTTTAAGGATTTCTTTCACAGTAAATTCTTCTTGACCCTGGGAAACACTAGATTGTTTCAAGGAATTGATAACAGAAGTTTTCAGGGAGTTGATTCTGCTCCTGTTCAGGTGAATGGAAAAAACTCTTACTGACTTGAATGGCGTAAAATCAGTCCCTTCATTTTTATTGTTTTGAGATTTGATATTTTCATCACCATTTTATAAGTCTTAAGTTCTTTTGACTTTCAATTTCAGCTAATAAAATTCTGCTTCTCAGTGTGGCCATTACTTAAAACCAGCAAAAGTAGTCTCCTCATTGTTGACCTTTTTTTTTCTTTTCCCCCCCAAATCTTTCTGGTTTTCTCGGCTATGTTTCATTTTTGATGGCAATGCCACAGAGGATAGGTTTCTGAAAGTTCATTGTTTGAAGTCCAGGAAAACCTGTTTTGGGTCTAATTAGTGCTGAGAATTAGGGCATCATGAAAAGTTTAGCCTTGCACTTAGACCAGAAAATCAGACCACTCTATTTTCCTTACAGAAGATTGCTGAAATTTAAAAAGAAAATAAAAACAGTAAACTTTTTTTTAATGTTACTAATGTGAAATCCTAATGTAATAAATGAATACTTTGATATACATAAGAGTTAAAACTCTTATCTACTTAGAAAGCTTGTTATTTTTCCTTGCATGTATTTATTGTCATTTTACATTGCATCTGTTAAAAATTATTAATCTGTCACCTTTCAAGTAGGTACTCATATTACAGTATCTGTGAGCAGCCACAAAAGAGACAGTAATGACCGCATCTCTGAGTGGATGTGCATGCTTCTGAGTGGATCTGCTGCGGCATATAGAACTGTTTCTCCCCAGTGTAATAAAGCCCTGAAACACTAACACACCTTTACACTGTACCCTAAGGGACTCCATGAAGCTGCTGTTTTAGGCTTACCATGACATGTAGTCCCCCTTTTTCACTGTACAGAACTAAGACAGTAATAAATTTGTGTTCTGAAATAGCTGGGTATGTACTACCATGCCTTCTTTCTTAAACGTATATACCCTTTCCAGCATTTCTCTGAACACAGGATTCTTCTGTGCTACTTCTGCAAAAGATGTGATGTGCATCTTTGTGAATTTCCTTACTGGCCCTACTTTGTTGCATTAGATGTGACATAAGAACATAAAAAAAAAATCCCACTAGGTCAGACCCCCCAAACCTAGGATCTGTCACTGTGGCTGACAAAAGCAAGAAAGGATGCTGTTTAGGGAGACTGTGTACACGTTGCTGCTTTCTGCAGTTTGTTCTCCTTTTACTCCCCCAGAAGCTACACAAATTTTTGTGCTAGAGTGTCTCTTCCTATGCCTTTTACTATCTGTTTATGGCCTTGTTGTCCATGAATTTGTCTAATTGCTTTTCAAATCTTCTGATATTACCTCCTCCAGAAGCAAGCTCCAGAACCTCATGACCATCTGTCTAATGTGCTTACTTTTATGTGTTTTAAACGAATTTCCATACTAGTTTTATCAAGGATGGCCTCTTTGTTGTACTGCAGGATTTTATGAGCAAGAGCTCCACGTGCAGCTCATCTATCACCTTCAGGATTTTTTAAAGCTTGACCATGCTCATCTCAGTCTCTTCCTCTCCAGTCTGAAATACCAACTTTTTCACTGTTATCTCATAAAGCCTGGTCTATCCCCTTACTCATTTATTTGCCTTTTTTAATGGGTTACAGTGTAATTCCACTACATTGTTCATCAGAATGCAGCAAACATAAATGAATGCCACAGTTCCAAAACCAGGAAAGATGATGCTCTCTCCTCTGACAACATCCATCAGTTTTTGGCTTTTTTACCTGCTATCCTCATAGAGCTACTAACTTCAGACTACAGTAACCAACGACCCAATGATTTTTCTCCACCTCTTTGACTGCAAATTCAGTATCTTGTAGGAATATTTCAGGCAATTTTCCATAGCTAAACTACCTTACATTTGCCCACATCAAACTTTATTGGCTAATGTCTTGCATAATCAGTTTTGTGAGTGTCTTCACAAGTGAGGCAACAGCTGGTTAACCAGACGGGCTTATGTCACCTGCAGAGCTGGACATCTCAGTTTTTACTCTCTTCCTCATACCATTGATTAAAATGTTGAAAAAAACTAAATCTATCATCATTCTTTAGGGAACCATGCTACTGACTCCTCCTCTGAGGAGGAGCTGGAGGCCATTGTGAAACAGAACAGCTGTGACCTAGTGGCCATCACAGAAACATGGTGGGACGAGTCTCATAGCTGGAGTGCTGCAATGGACGGCTATAAGCTCTTCAGAAGGGATAGGCAAGGAAGGAGCGGTGGTGGGGTGGCTCTATATGTTAGGGAGTGTTTTGATTGTATAGAAATCAAGGATTGTGATGATAAGTTTGAATGCTTATGGGTAAGAATGAGGAGAAGGGGTAACAAGGCTGATATCCCGCTGGGAGTGTGTTATAAGCCATGCTCCCAGCAGGAGGAAGCAGATGAGGCATCCTATAAGCAGCTGGCAGAAGTCTCGTGATCACTCCCCCTTGTTCTTGTTGGAGACTTCAACTTGCCAGACATCTGCTGGAAATACAACACAGTGGAGAGGAAGCAGTCTAGGAGATTTTTGGAGTGTGTGGAAGATAACTTCCTGACACAGCTGGTAAGCGAGCCTACCAGGGGAAGTGCCTCACTGACCTGCCTGAAGGGCAAGGGAGCCCAGGAAGGCTGGACATTCCTTAAGAGGGTGGTTTTAAAAGCACAGGAACAGGCTGTCCCCATCTGCAGAAAGACAAAGTGGCAGAAGAGAAGACCAGCTTGGTTAAACAAGGAGCTTTTCCTGGGACTCAGG
>NW_010114010.1:0-19731 GCF_000699245.1 Pterocles gutturalis
ATTATTTTATACATACAAATATAATTTTATACATGCTTATATGTAATCATGTTGCAGTGCCTTGTTTGGGAGATACGTTCCTGGCTTCCACGCTACTCAAAATGAGTTCAACCTGTGTGGCCTTGAGCAGAATGGCAGACAGGCATATATTTTATTGCTGATTCCAGCTCTCATAAATTCTTAACTTGCTTAGAATTTGCCAGATTAAATGAAAAGTTACTGTAATTAGGGATTTATTAAAACATGAATCCTTGACCCAATAGAATATAACTCATTTGTTTCAAATAAGACCTATTTAATTGTTCCATCACTGGCCTAAGCAGCCCGTGCTGAAGCTTTGAGGTCTATCAATGCAGTGCACAGCAACATGTATTCTCCAAATCCACTTGCAAAATGCTCTGTGAAATTTTTGATCCCCAAACCACCATACAGACAGAAGCCCCTAAAACAAAAACGTGTCATTTTAATTAAAAAATTCAAGTTCTGAAAGCCCTTATTATTCTGCACTCCAAAGCAAAGACTATTAAAATACTATTTTTATGCATAAGGTTCTGTTTGGATTTTTTTTGTGAACAACCTTCCCTCTCCGTATCTTCAAAAACAATAGTTATTGATTTACAATCTTATAAATAAGACTGTAAAACCTCGTAAGAGGGGAACTATAAATAGATATTTAAAAAAAAAGTGAAAATTGCTCCCAAGTCAAGTCCATATATGGTGCTAGTCAGCAGAGAGCCATTTTGCAGAGGCATATAAACTGCACAAAATAATTCCTATTGAAAACGCAAAGAAATCCGAAACTACGCACTGTCACAAACAATGCAGCCGTAACTGAGGAATTGCCCATGCCTCCTTCCCATCTTTGAAATAAGCTTTCTTATTTTTTAATTGGTTGGATATGGAAAGCATATTACTATATTTGGGTCCCATTTCCCTAGTATAAGAATAGTCCTACAAGGATTTCCCAGTAACACAGTGTTGCAGTTCTGCAGTATATTAAAAAAAAAACACCATAGGAAAGTGTTATCCAATGGGCAGATGTTAACTTAAAGTGCACATTGTTTGGAAAAGGAGTTAATTAACAACTTATTAATTGGATAGAAAGTCTGAAACTGTTGTACTTCTAGCAAATACATAATTTTCTTCAAGTATTATTAAAGCGTTTTTGTTGTACCTATTAAAGATTCTTGTCTCTAAGTTAATTTCATTATGCTAATAAGCTATCATCGTTACAGAACCTAAGCTTTGATCCATGTTAATTGTCGTGATCTTCAAAGACAAAGTCACCACTTACTTTAAATGAATTTTACATCTTTTTAAAGAATCACACGGAAATTAGGGGAAGTAATTAATTTTTTATTATGTGTCTCAATATTTTTAAGGGAGGAAGTCAATGGTATTGGCTAGAATTCATTTTAACATTTAACTAGGGAAAACAGCATGAGGCAAAAAAACGTTCAGATGCAAAAGATTAAAGAAAATTTGAAACTGGGACCTAATTTGTCTTGATAAACTTTGGTGTTTAATATGCTTCTTTTGTTCTCAGTGTGAAACTGCAGGGTTTTGATTTGTAAAAACTTTTTGAAGAATTAATTCTTTCTAATTTTTATTCCTTTCTTTGCTTTCCTTTTACTGTAAGACAGAAGAGTTGACCTTCAAACCATAACACTTTTAAATATCTATGAATACACAAGGTTAAATCTATTAGTGGTCTGAGATTAGCCGTCATACACTTGCAAAGTGTGTACCTTCTGCAGCAAATTTTATCTTTTCGTGGATGATAACAAGCTTACATCAACCGTATGGGTTTTAAGCAAATAATAGAATACGTGTAGTAAGTGATCTGTTCCTCTTTCCTTTAAGTGTTGGTTATTTTAAACCTTTGATGTCATACAAATCTCAGTTCTGAATCAATAAGACGTTTTGATATTTGAGATCAGGACCTAAATGCTAGTATTGTCAACACTGCTACAATTGCCAAGTTATAGTTTCCATAAATTCTCCTTTCTTGTTTTCAGACTTCTCTTGTAAAAAATGCGATATGAACACCTTGTAAATAAGAAAAGAAAATAACAAAAAAAGAGGAAATTTACAAAGTACAAGCATCCTGTTGCACTTGCGATGAAAACCAGTGCCTTTGCAAAAGGCAGCAGACAAAAGTGATTTAAGGATAGTAGCAGTGATTGAAATCAAAAGCCAGATTACCTACTTCATTTTCCCTAGTTAGCGACGTGTACGTATTGTAAAAGCAAGTAAATACCAAGTTTAAACTGAACCTACAGGGGAAGGATTTCTGCAGCAGACAGGTGGTGGGCTCATTGCGAGGATTTTTCAGCATTAATGCTGTACTCATTTAGACTAACACCAGGCTTGAGTGACCCTCATCTGGATTTAACCTATGACCTGTCAATCCAGAGACATACTTTAGGATCTCAGCATCAGTTTTGTTTTTTTTTCTTTTTTTTTAAAGCATAGATGACTTTAATCATTAAGCAGCTTTCATAACTGGAACATATACGTGTGCTATTTGGTGCTCTTTGATTTGTAATCTAGGTTTCTGCCCGTATAATCCCCAATGTCTAAGTGAATTCAGCTGAAGTTCAAAATTCTTTGATTGAGCATGTAGTAGTGATTGAGCAAAGGATTGCACTGCTTATCTGTCTGACCTTTCACTTTTTGTGGTGGGGTTTTTATTGTGCAGAAAGGTCTACAGACGTTGAGGGTATTATTTATTATTATACCTACTACTACTACTAGTATTGTACTTGGGCATTGGTTTCACAACCAGAAGGCAGTTTTCTGACAAACAAGATTTTGATGTTTTTTACAGATGTTAATTTTGATTAAGTTCAGATAGAAAACCTTTGTGCTTCAGCTTTGGTGAACTTTTGGAAAAGCACAGGTTATAGTGGACATGGGGCATGACATGAAGGCATAAGCAACCCTGTAGTACAGAGAAGCAAGAGCTTCTACACCACTTTGATAAATCCAAGGAAGGTTGTGGCTCCCACAGTGACTTCCCCTTGCCTGAGCAATTGAAAGGTGCAATTCTCCCTTTCACATCTTTTCTTAATAATAATAACACTCCATAAATGTTTCTGTAAATACACAATTCAAAGGCACTCATCCCAGCAGCACTGTGCTTGTCAAGTGAGTCATTTTTTCACCTGGCAGGATGATGTTGCTAAGGCTCAGTTGTCTTAACTAATCCTGGCTAAAATGCAAAATTCTGTTTTGTAAGAAAATTTCTGGCCAGCTCTAATCTTAACCTCTTGCATGTCTGTAGCTTCTAAATCGATGTCACAGTTGTAATAGCTTTGAAAACCCATATGTTTGTAAACTAAACAAACCTTGATATTCAAAGGAGATGAAGACAAGAATTACATCTCTTGGCAATGGTGCTCAGAGCTCAGTTTCAGCTCATGTTGGCTCCTCTTGGTTTTGTTGTTGGTTTTTTTTTTTTTTTGCTTGTACACTAAGCCAAATCTTCCTTATCTATGCAAACATATTAACACTGCCTTTTTGCTAGCGCATCAGCCTCTTATCTTCAGTTTTGACCTTAACGTTCCGTAATACCTTTGAACTGACGTTTCTTGATAGTTCACTAGGACCGCCTCTGGCGTCTCAACTCTTTACTGAGAGCTGCCTCTCCTACCCACTGACTAAATTAGCTCCTCTCTGCTCTCAGCCGACTAAGGCAGAAAGGCTGCCAAACAGTTTCCTGTGCAAAGATCTCTGTATCCCTTCTGTGTCATGGGCCATAACCCTGCAGCTCCAGCATTTTTTTCCCAGGTATATTTTTTTCCCATTGTGGTAAACTTATGTTGTTTGGCTTGTGTGACACAAACCCAGATCTTCCCAAAGTTGCCCCAAACCTCTGCTTGTCCTGTTTTCCGTCGTCTGCCATTTTTAGTATCTTCTTAAAATAAATGTGTATTGTATTAACATATAAAAAGTTTCTGCCCTAATCATAACCAAATGACACCTTAAATACCATGTATAAATACTGATAAGTGTTTCTAATGCTGCCTACTAGGATTATTAATGCACAACGAAAAAATAAATATTTATCATCAGCTCTATCTGGCCAAAAGTCTTCCTTTAGGAATAGCATAACATATTCCTTTACAGTATATAATTGCCTTAATTATTTATTTGGCCTATCCACAAAGGCATAGTTCCATCTCTCTCTCCATAGATGTCCGAAAAATATGCAAATTTTGTTCACTCCAGCTCTCAAAACAAAAAGCCTTGAAAGAATCTCCTTTAGCTCTTTAGGAAAGGCTCTGAAAACTTTCTTAAGCGTGGCTGTTATGTATGCCAAGAACTTTCTTATTCATGGAAGATGTCCTCAAGCTCTTTGCTATTGTTCTGAGGTCTTCCCCTTGCCCAGGCTGGCTTCTCAGCATTCCTACAACTGCGCTGTTCCTCGCGATGCCTGAGAAGTCAGCATGCCCCATCCCATCTACAGTCCGGAGCCTGCAAACACAGAAAACTGAGTCAAGTTCTTAAACTTTTCAGGCCCCCAGTTATGAAGCCAAAAAGCTTGAAATGGAGGAGCTTTTAGGGTTTCTGTGCTCTTTACATTAAAGTTGCAAGTTGTTGCCCAAGGGTATCAAAGAGCTTGTATTGTTTTCCATGGCAATAGGTGTCTGTTTAACAATCTCCAAGAAATCTCAGGAAAGCCAAAGGGTGAAGGTCTTTAGGAGACTGGCTGTCCCAAACTTTCTCTTTCCAGCCTACCCCTAGTGTGCTAAAGCTGAAAGACCCCAGAAGCCCTGGACATCACAAACAACGAGCCTAGGTGGTATTTAGAATTGGTCCCTACTGCAAAATTTTCATATTACAACTTTTCAATTCTTTCTATTTTTCGTCTCCAGCTATTAAAAAATTCCACTTTTAATGCGAAGCAGAGCCGGCGTTATGCGACCACCCTATGAGCACAGCAATCTGTAACTCAGTTATAGGAAATCATTCCCTTTAAACAAGATACTGAGGACATGATTCAAAACAGGATTTTCAGTATTCTATGACCTAGATGACCACTAGATTGCCTTGCCTATATTATGCTTCAAAATAAAGCCAAAAATGACCGAATTTTCCAATGTGTTAGTGAGAGAATAGCTGTTTAATGGAGTCAAAGAGAAGATTCAGGTGCTCGGTGGAGGTGGTCTGCCTGCTTAGATGCAGATGTGTTCGGTTTTGTCTGGAATTCAGTCTATCCCAGGGGGCCTGTAAGGATTACCCATCCTGGTCATCTTCACAGTTGCACCTCGGCGAGTCCTGGCACTTGTGGGTAGGCTCTTATGTTGGATAGATTCTTCCCAATTCCAGCATCCAAACCTTAGAATTCGTCATCTTAAAAACTGTGACTGTATAACCAGCTAACTGGGTATTGCCCCTTTTTTATATCTCGGAAAAGTTAATGGCGTTCTGAGAAAAGCTCTTCCATTTTCCCATTTTCCAGAGCAGTTGCTTATGAAAAAGAAGTTTGACCTGAGCCTTGCTGTGGGAACGTTATTCAAGCACTGGTTAAGTGCCAGAATGTGTTGGGAAGAAAGAGTTTCCAGAAAAATATCACCCCTGATTAAAACCTGATTTTACTGAGTTTTCTTTATGCAAAGGGTTACCAGAATAGTAAGACAAAGTCATTAGTCAGATTTTCCTTCCCTTACTTGATCATTACCAGTGATGCTTTTATTGCTGTTATTTCAATGATTATTGTTACAACAACTCATCAGCAAGCTACTTAGGTACCGCTTTCCTCTAGTCTCAGTTCTCACATGATATGTTAAATGTCCTGGTGATGCCTGTCCTTGTTTGGCAATTTTTCCACACTCCTCTTTTACTCTTTATAAGAAATTTAATTGGATATATGAGGAAAAGATGGAAAGAAAGTCCTAATGCCAATGGGTTGGGTTTTTTTTCTCCCTATGGTATATGTTCTTCATGAAGTCACCAGTGTAACTATCAACAGAAAACAGCCCGTCTTATGCGGAAGGACAAAATTAAATCAGCAAGCAGCAGAGGACAAGAGAAAAATACTATTTTGATAATTGAAGGGATTATGTATAAATTTTCTCTTATAAGGCCATTTGTAAAGGTCATATGTTTGGGTTGGTTCTTTTTAAAAGATAAAACTGTGGGCAAATCACATTTGATACTGGTTTAGTAAGATCTTCAAAAATGGCCATGGGTACACCACCGCTCTCTAAATATTGGACTGAACAAACATCCACCGCGGGATTTCTGTGAAACGTGCCTTGTTTTTCATCTTCATCATGGATGTGGTTAAAATACCCTACTGTATTCTGCGAGTGCTAGACTACTCTTGGTAGGAGATCATAAGATGTTGGGGTTAACTGTCAGATGCTTTACTCTTCTAAAGACCTTTGCCTTTTAACTAAATGCTTGCTTATCTTTCCAATTTAACATAGTCCCACATTCTTTTTGTAGTAATTTTGGACTATCTGATAACATATAATGGAAAACATGTTTATGTCTTCCAGTAGTTCTTGTTGCATATTTCAAATGCTTAGAACAACAATTTTCAGAAGCTTTCATTAAGGTTAATTTAAAAACTACATTAAATACAAACAGATTTTCTCACAAACAAAATGCAATGTGTACTTAACAGACTTCTGTATGTTATATTTGATAAACCACCTCATATAAATGCAAATTCTGACTTTCTGCCAGAACCAGGTGGTACGGGAAATATTTCTATTAAACAAATAATGCTGGGAGAGCAAACTTCAAGTTATGGTATGTTACACTGAGAAAGAAGATCTTTTTACTGAGATCAGATGTATATTTGTGTTATTTCTTCCAAGTACTTTGCTATTTCTGCATGACAGACAATGTACTCCAGCTCTATCTAAAAGGTAAGGACATCTATAGATAGGATAAATATTAATTTTTACCCTTTTTTTTAAATTTTATATATGGCTATTTGTGACTCCTTTTGCTTTGCTGAAAAACAATGCAAGAAGATAGCAAGCAGTGAGTTGAACTCTGAGCCAGAAGGGTCAAGAGGAAGAGGAGCAATGCCCAAACCTGGGATCATTCGGTATGATGTGAAAACAGAGCTTCGTAGGCTTTCGTGCTGGGTGCCAACTCATCCTGCTGCAGTTGGACGATGTTCATGTGGAAAAGGAGCATGAAAATTAAAGCTGCCAGAGGCGACTCAAAAGAGCATAAGATGGAAACAAATTGAGTCACCACCAATGTGGCTAACATTGTTGGTGGAAACTGGGACACCCGCATGAGCCATTGTTCGCTGTACCTCGTCTGGTTTATGTAGCTCGCTGAGTTGAAAGCTGGATCTGCATTAACCTTGGGATTCAAGGGGGATCTGTGCCATGTGGTTTCAATTGTCTATGGATGCTTTCAGCTCGTACTGCGCGCTGCCAGTAACGATGGGTCCTACTGGTCTCCCACATCCGTGGTGTTGTCTCAGCTCACCCCGGTGAAGCTGTGGTGAGGACTGGTTCCTGATGTGGTTGCTCTTAGCAGGCTGCTGCTCTGCAAGTCTGCTAGGAGAGGGGGTTTTAGTCATTCTTCCCTTTTCCCCAGTAACAGCTGCTGCATAGAAGTTTTCCCTGAATACATTCTGCTGTGGAAAAAGGGGTTTTTGTTTGTTTGTTTTTCAGGCTGGTTTCTGTCCTGACTTGGTCTGATGATGCCTTGGGTGCTATTGTAGCAGCCTTCCAGTGCTGCAAGGGGGCTGCAGGAGAGATGGGGAGGGACCCTTGATTAGGGGGTGGAGGGATAAGGGCAAGGAAGAATAGCTTTAAGCTGAAAGAGGGGAGATTTAGATTAGATCTGAGGAAGAAATGTTTTCCTGTGCAGGTGGTGAGGCAGTGGCCCAGGTTGCCCAGAGAAGCTGTGGATGCCCCATCCCTGGAGGGGTTCAAGGCCAGGCTGGATGAGGCTTTGAGCAACCTGGGCTGGTGGGAGGTGTCCCTGCCCATGGCAGGGGGTGGAACTCAATGATCTTTAAGGTCCCTTCCAACCCAAACCATTTCATTATTCTGTCTGAGGCCATGATTTTTTTCCCTTGAGCTCTGCTCGTTTGAAGGTTGCATAGAGTGAGGCTTGCACTGGTGTTACTACTACTTTCCATCCTACTGGTGTACACAGCTCTTGTCTGTGAACATTTTTCTGTGGGCATGGGGGTGACTAGACCTACTAAAATAGTGAGCGATAACTTCAACCGCCACCAAATTACAGCCATGCATGAGGCAAATTGCAAAAGCTTTGTGACAGTGTCACCATGCTATCTTTGTGACAGAGATGGAGATAATGAGAATTAATTAATCACTCTTTGATTAGAAAAAAGAGGAGGGGGAAATCCTTCTGCTGTGATTCCACTACAAAATATATGAAACTGGTGAGGTATTTATTTGATGTTGCTTCTCGAATATAGGGCAAGCCTTTGTAATGCAGCACTCAGGATTGCATGGCCGCTGTCTTGGTTACCCCTCCAAGCCCACTGCTGATGGACCGAAGGGCCGAGATGTCCTCATTTCATAGATGAATATATGTTGAACGCTAGCACCATGAGGCTGTCACAGATGCTGTTATTGTCATAGTGCAAAAACTCCCACGTATTTGAAGGTCTTGAGTGAAGTCCCAGATGTGTTCTCCTTGACTGGAGTCAACTCTTCCTTCTTTGCAGTATTGGGGGCGAAATTCCATGTTGCACTCTTTAGACTGATGGCTAAATCTTAGAAATTGGTCCCTTATGATAAAACATGAACTACACGGTGCCAGTGTCTGACTGGAATTACAATTACCTAAGTAGATTCATTTGTATCTGTTTCATAGCAGCTTTTCTCTGGGCACAAGCTTTTTCTGTGGGGCATGGGAAGAACAAAATTAATCTTATAAAGAGGAAGGGGTTTACACTGAAATCGATAGTTACAGAATTAAGTAGGTAAATGACTTTTTTAATTCTTTCTCTTCTCAGAAGATGCAGTTTTGATGGATACACAAATCCAACGGCTGCCAAAAAAGCTGATATCGCATGAAATATTTCATCTCCGCCGTGTTGTGCTAGTCTAGACGTTAGTACTAGTGAAAACTGAGAGTGTAAAAAATGTCAATGTTGGAGGCTGAAAAAAAACTATTCTGACAATTAAATATAAGAAAGATAAAGGATAACAATACAATATTCTAAAAAAAAATATTATCCTTTTTAGAAAGAGTTAGCATGGCTCTCCTGGGTAATTTTAAAATATGAGCCAAATATGTAATTTTATAGCTTGCAGTTAGATAATACACAAACACAGGGTGTTTGGATTGTTTCAGAGAAACAGAGCATTGGACTGCAGAGGCACAAGAAGTAGGTCTGCCACATTGCTGAAATTTTTGATGCAGTTGCAGTGGCTGGAATGAACTGCAAACCTCAGGACCCAATTCACAGGCCAAGTTCATTCCTCTTTGTTCACCTTCAGTGCTCAGAGGTCTCATATTTTCACTTTCAGCCAGGCAGAAGCAATCCTATCATTCCTTCTCACCACCAAACTTTTAGGCTAACTTCAGATGATCTTCAGCTGCATTTAGGGGATGCAACCCAAAAGATGCTGCGGCACCAAGGTGGGTGTTCCCAGCCCAGCCATAGAGCTTATCTCTCATGACGGTGGTAAAACCTTCTCACATGCAGTTCACAGAAATAGATTGTACCAAGAGCATCTATAAAAGCTCTATCATCCCTTTTAAGAGAGCATAATGTCACCATTTTTCAGTGGGTGTCTTCTCTAAAGGCAAATAATCGCTTTTCCCATTAATGATCTGTAAATGATTGGACTGTTTTCCTTCACTCAGGTTGCAACAAAAGTTAGGGGCAGAACTTCTAAAATGTGTGTGGGGATGCTACAGTGTGAATCATGTGGCATGTCTTCCTGCTGCAAATGTCAGAAGCACCAGACTATCTGACAAAACTGTTTCCTCTGTGTCCTGTGGAATACCGTTGTTTTTGCCTTTCCCCTTCACTCACGACTTCAGAAATTTGGCTGATTCTCTAAAGATGTTTGGTCTTCTACAGACTTCTCCAGCTCCTCTTTGCTGGGCACTAACCCTGGCACATACTAGGTGCAATGAATAATTTATCCACCAAACCCAGTGTCAACACCATCATGTCCATCCCCTAAGTCATATTAACCACATCAATTCAGAGGTACATAATATATGCTAGTCAAAAAGAAATATTTCATCTTTATGTTAATGCAAGACATAGGTTGCCAACTGAGCCGCTATGCATCAGGTGATGGCAGATGGATTTCATCATGCTGCAGATAACGCTTGTGGCCTAGAAATTTTGGCAAAAGAAGGGAAGGGGAAGTTTGCTCTGGTAAGAAAAACACAGGTAACGGGAAGGAAAGCCTGCCTTTATAAGCCTAAGCAGACCCTTTAATACTTGTCTTTCAGTTTGAAACATATATTTTGTCAAAGTCCATTTACCATATGGACTTACAGAATCTCGGAAAACTAAACTATATATATATATATTTTTTTTTTTTTTCAGGCTAGCTACCAGCCTATGCAACGCTATAGCTAAGATGTTTAGCAGCATCTACCGTATCTTAAACCACTGTAGAATTGATGTTCTGTTAAGTGGAATGCAGATGGAGTATCAACACCTGGGTTATCACTGACTCTCATGGTAGGTACTTGGATTCACATCTGAGATACCCACAACATGCGTGTGGTCCTTGTGGCTTTGAACTCCAGCTGTTGCCACCTTCCATCAGACGCTTCTCATTCTTCAATTTGGAAACTTTCTCCCGGATTTCTTGTTGACACAGGAATTTTGAACCATGGCATCTAAATTCCAGGTCAGTGTTAGGAATCCCATTTCCAAGCGGTTCCCTTGCGCTGATCGCGGATGTTGTAAATTTTTTTTTCTCCTTAAAAGTTTCCAAGGAGTATTCAAAATCAGAATCTTTAAAACTGAAGATATTTTATCAGGATGTCGGATGTTTCTCTCTAATCTGTCATTGGCCTCTACCAAACAACAGCAAGCTCCTGTGCCAGATACAGATTGTATCCGTCGTGATTGTATTGGAGAGCCTTCAGTGTCTTGAAGAGCAAGGGCCAAATTTTGAGTGTATCATTTTCTTAAAGCTTTCTGATAGCAAGTTCCAAAAGTTGGGAACATTTAAAAGCATTTAATTATTTTTGCGTTGGTTATTTCACTATAAACTTTTACTTTTAATATGTTCTGGCCTGTCCAGCAATTATATTTGCATACAAGCTGTGATCCCAAACCAAAGTTTTCTTTTTTTTTCTTTTAAAAAGTAGGATTCTGCTTTTGATTGCCCTATTCAGTAAAAACGAGCCTGTGTGTAGTCCTTGTTACAATTTAAGGTATTTATGAATGGTTCTATGTAAAAGGAATTAAAATTATTAATTATAATAATAACACTAGATACCATGGCTGTTTAGAAAGTGGAAATCCCTTCCCGTTGCATATTTTCTGTTTTTAGAAAATAAATTAATACAATTCTTGGATGAAAATTCAAAACCACAACATTTTTCATACGAAAGGATTTCCAAAAATATCGTATTTTTAGAAATTCACAATGATTTTTCAAGTTGCTGATAAAAATGAAATTGATTAAAACTTTTTAACCAATTAACCAGAAAGATGTATTTTAACAACACAGAAGGAAAACTCTTCAAAGCAACTCCTGTTTTCCCAGCAACCTTTTTCCTGAAAAGGATATTTTCTCTTAGAAAAGCAATTTCAACAGAAAAATTCTGATATGGTCTACTAATTAGAGCATCTGGTGCACCCAGCTGGCCTTAAGGTAAGATCAGCTATGAGTATGTAGCAGCAGATATTTGTCTAACCCGTTGTTTCAGATCACACGTAGAAGAGCCATCGCTGTCTCCAAGAAACTATTCCTGCCCTGAACGTCCTTGCCATGAGCCAGACCCTGTCCTTGTCCAGTCTGACAAAAAGGAGGACTGGGACCTCCCTTTTGGCAGGTGCCTACAGATGAGAAAATGGCACATTTTTTCCCGTTAACATCTAGAAGAGAGACACGGTATTGTATATTGTTGGGATTTAGCAAGGGGTGAGACCAAGAGCTGTTTACTCACCAGAAATGTGTAGACCAACCCAAGCATGCCCTGGGTTCTCTGGAGGAGGTCAACCAGTGGCACTGAGGCATAAATGTCTAAGTCCCTTCCAGACGTCCTGCCTGCTTCTGCCTTGAGCCGCTAGAAACAAATGCAAGAGAGAGCTTCCTATTGAAAAATAATATTTTATAGCAATCAAAATGTTTGGGGGGAATATTTTGATGGGAATATTTTTATTTTGTCACTTTAAGTAAACTTGTTTTATTTTTTTACTAAGTGATAAAAATCTACAGATCTGTACTTTAAAAAAAATATTAGTATTTCATTTTATCTTAGCAACATGGGACTGGAAGGGACCCTCTGAGCACTGGGTTTCACTCCCACATCTCATAATCCCATGTGGGAATTGATCAAGCTCCATCTTAAAAGGCCTTTGGGGCTGTTGTGTTCTTCCTTCCCCTGTCCCCATGCCCTCATGGGACGGCTGCTGGGGAGCTTGGTACTGTCAGGTCCCTTCATCAAGCTTCTCCCAAAGTTCATTAACTGCCAAATGATATCCATTCATACTTGTGGTAACAGCAAATCTTCTCCCCACTTCTTTTAACCCTATTGGTTTATTTATAGATAAAAAATTGCGTCTCAGCCTTAATTTTATTGGGCTGAGCATGCCTAGTTATTTTAATTGCCTCTGATAATACAGGTTTCCTTTTCCTCTGCTCACCTACAAGTCCTTCTTTGCAGATGTTCTCGTCTGAATTAATCTGAACCAATAGCAAGCAAAGAAAGGTTGACCTGACACGTATTACCTTTAAGAAACCCATATGACAACCTGGCTCATTTTATATTTATTTCCACATCCATGGTTATTCCTTCTTTCAGTTCTCATGCTCAATTTGAAACCCTGTTTATGCACCTAATGGGTTTGAACTTGCCTTAAGTAATCTTTTCTCTTTCTTAAAAGTGCCTTTTTAAATTCTCGTAGGAAATGCCACATGGTGCACTTAAGTTTACTCTGTTTCTCTTACCCTAAATTTCAGGAAGTTTCTAGTCCGAGAATGAGTTTTTCATAAAGAATCTACGTATCTATTATAGAGGCAAACAGAAAAATACGTGTGAGAATATACATATACACATATATATATGTATATATATAAAAATACATCTTATACCCATAAAAATATATATGTTTGTATAAATACATATTTATACAAAGGATAGGCTTATAGAAAGAGAAATATAGAGCAAAAATATAACTGTATATGTCAAGGTAAAAAAGTTGTCTTAATGTTGCTGGGCCAAACTTGGGACAATGATATCAGAGTGGAGGGGGAATTTGTGGATCAGAATTCTTATTATTGGTGAATGGGTACAAGCGGAAAATGGGAGATAGGGTTAATGATTCTTGGAATTTGTCCTTATCCACTGAGATAAATACACTGTTTTGAGTCCCAGTTCTCGCACCTTTGTTTAGTTAAGGCTTGTGGCAGTCCGGCAATAATGGGTTTTACAAAGGCACTTTTTGCATTGTTAAGCAAATATGCTGTTAATTTGAGAAAATAATATTCAAAGCTCAATAAACATTGGTAAGTATAGCATGTTATTTAGTCACCTAAATTCTTTCTAACATACTCCTTTAATTCAACAGATAAAAAATAATTCAGAATTAACTTGCTAGACTCAGACCCTAAATGCACGCACAGTTTCCATGGAAGTCAGCATGTTGTAGGGCAGAATTTAGTCTGTGTGTTTAATTCATCTTAATCACTATTATTAATTCATAAGTACTGTTTCCAGAAATGTATTCAGTTAGTTTTACATTAGTCAAAATCAATTGTATGTGATTTATTTTGATCAGTCAAGATTATAATTTTGATGTATTTGCTCTCATCCTGTATGTCAAGCCAGGCGCAGAGGAAAGGCACTACTAAGGAAGAGTCACCTTCTGTCTATTTGCTTTATTCTTTATTTCCCTTTATCAGGAATTCTCATATTATTT
Organism: Pterocles gutturalis; assembly: GCF_000699245.1. Lineage (NCBI taxonomy): Eukaryota > Metazoa > Chordata > Aves > Pterocliformes > Pteroclidae > Pterocles > Pterocles gutturalis. The sequence goes on from NW_010114010.1 coordinate 14,084, forward strand.
GGGGCAAATCCAGTTCTCAGGCTGGTGGGATTTCACAGAGTGGGATATACAGTGAGTGATGAAGATGATGATAGCCAGCCAGACCTGGAAGTGCCTGTATCCAGTATAACATGGTGGTTGTGCTGGGCTGCTGGCTGTAGGTAATATGGGTTCTCTGTTCACACTGTAGAAAGATCTGAACAGAAGAGAGTGGAACTGAAATCTGCCTCAGTACCATCACTTGTTAAAAGTGGTTCAAATCTGGATCTCACTTCGTTCCAACCAACAACTTTCTGGACACTGGTTTCGAAAGAAGCTGTGGATGCCCCATCCCTGGAGGGGTTCAAGGCCAGGCTGGATGAGGCTCTGAGCAACCTGGGCTAGTGGGAGGTGTCCCTGCCCATGGCAGGGGGTTGGAACTAGATGATCTCTAAGGTCCCTTCCAACCCAAACCATTCTGTGATTCTATGGTTCTATGAAATAAAGAGTTTGGCTTCTTCTGGAACACCACCTATTTCCGTGCTGTGAGAAACACAATATTCTTATGCACATTTTGGGCAGGCCTGTGGTGCTTCAAACATGGAAAGTCCCTTGGGACCTGATCCCAACAAGTCTTTGGTGTCTCCTGTGATTTTGGAGTGAGCGCACAGTGTCGAGCACTTCTCCAAGTGGAGCTGGGCAAAAGGGTGATACCTGCTGCAAGGGAGGCATCCCCCGTCTTTGGTGTGCATGCAATGCTCTGCATGTCACTTTGCCTTCTGAATTAGATTTGTAGAGTTTTCCAGTTTGCCAAACCCTGCCTGTGGTAGCCACCTTGCAGCAGTAGCTCATCTCACGGGACTGGTGGGTGCTGGGGTGAGAGCTGAGCACTGGCAGCTGGATGGAGCCCAGGAGCTTGCACCAAAATTAAGCGCTGTAGGGTGTATCATTGTACCTAGGGAGCTGGCAAATAGCATAGCCAGAGGCAGCTTTGCCTGGACCTTCCCCCTAATTTTGGACGTGTAAAGGGAGGACTCAAATTTATCTACACACACTGCTTGCTTCCAGCTTGCAGGAACAGTGACTATAACCATGTCTCACTTTTACAGGCAGCTTTGCTGGAGATTTGTGCCAGAATAACTTTACAGAATCGGGCTCTCGGTTTACAAACGGAAGTGACGACTTCAGGTCAGCCCAGTGAATAAGGGTTTTGTTTGTCTGTTTTCCTTTATTATTACGTTAAGCTCTGCTCAGACTGTGTCTCCAGTTTGCACTTACTTGTGCTTGTTGCCAGCTGGAAACACCACTAGCAAATAACACTGGACGTTAAAGTCCATTCCATTCCATACCGTGATTATATGTTTTCTGAAGATGCTCATTAGCTTCCCCACATATCTTTGTCTTTCTCCCAGTCTTTCCAGTTAAGCATTACCATTTTGAACAAAGCACTCCCATTGTTGTCTCTTTAATGGTACCTCCATCTTGGGACAACTCTACATGCTGGAGAGGAAAAAAAATTTTTTAAAAATATCGTGATCAAAAAACTCTGGTCATTAAACCTGGGATCCACTCGAGAGGAAGCTCCCTGGCTTTGCATGGCGCAGGGCTGTTGTAGAGTGAGCTGGGCTAAGCTGAATTCATAAAGCTTTTGTGGAATTAAAACAGCATGCTCTGCACCAAGATGCCTTCACTTCCTGCGCCTTAATGTTAAATCCTATAGCACTGTGGGTCTTATAAATGACTTGAGTTATTTTTAAACCACTGGATGGCTTCCAGTCACTCTATTTCACACTGGATTAATTATGTAAGAATACTGACTTGTTCGTCACTAATGTTGCAACTTTTAAAAACAACATGCTGTTTAAATTCAAGCTTGGCAACTCTTGCCTGAATCCCCTCAAATTTATGGCACCACACCCATAGCATAATAAAATCTTTAGTGGTCCTTTGTCTTTTAGCTTGCCTTCTATTTTTTCTCAAGGGTGTTTTATGCTGGAAGATGCATACAAAAGTTGTCCAGATGTTATTTGTATCAGAGCAAGGATTTCAGTCCAGCTATCTGTGGTTGCAAATGTTTATTTTAATGGGTTATTGTGCAATCCTTGCTGTGGGGACCTCAGTGGCCTTATATGTATGTTCTCAGTGATGCCAGCACATTGTTTTTAGATATATTATTTTAGTCCAATTGCACTGTTACTGGTCACTGGGGGGGGCGGGAAGCAAAAAAATGTAACACCTGTAGGAGCCCAGACAGAATTTTTGCCAAGCCCCGTGCGGCAGCTGGGCGCGAATTGGAGGCGGCAGGGCCGGGGGGCGGTGGGTGGGAGCGGGGTGTGATTCCACGCGTTGAGGCAAAGAGCTCAGCTTGGTCATCACGGAATGAGCTGGGAGTTTATTTTACCATAGTTGTTGCAACAAACAGAGGGGTGGGTTTATCGTACATATTTGAGAGTCTAATAAAATCCTAACCGATGTTTCCTTGATACTGGAGTAAATTGTTTATCTCGTAACTAAAAACACACTATGTGTATACCAATTAGGACAGCAGATTTCAGCTCATTAAAATGAATTAAAAATACAAGTTTCATTATGTGCTGTAAAGGCTAGGAACAACTGCTGGAGGAAAATATCTGGGGAGCTGGGAGCCTGTAAGTGGAGCCAGGTGGGGTGTAGTACTGGAGGTCTGTCTGCAGGCTCTGCTCTACCTGTGTGGGTCATGTTGTGACCAAGGTCTTTCATGGTGAGGAGTTTAAAGCTAAATTCACATCCTAAAAATGCCTACACTTGCATATTCAAGAAAAGTGGGCAAGCAAGTTGACGGGAATTAATGCGACATAATGAAACTCATTTGCACATGCAAAGAATTGAGCCTGTTTAACCTTAAAGTGAAAACAGTTGTTATATTTTAATGTTGTTTTATGTATTAACATATTATTTTAATGTGCTTAATTAATATAGATAAACTTAAGCCATTACAAGGTAGTTTAAACCCCCATAATCTGCTTTTTGTAGGACCTTGTGTACAATTTATACTGCTGCATTCAGCTTCCAACTTTCCAAAATCATGCTTAAAACAATTAGATTTAAAAAATACAATTGGAATTGTTCTTTGTCTTTTTTTTTTTTTTTGATTATTTTTTCAGCCTTAAACCTCACATTTTCAACTTCTCAATAATAAGGACCATGGGCTGTTTTTTTTAAAAGCAAAAGCCGATGTTTTGAAGCATCATATCATTCCCGGAAGTTGTGCCTGAGTTAGATGGTACTAGTGGAATGGGTATTGTCAGCAGAGCAGATTTTGTTTGTAATGATGCCCAGCCCCACTTGTTTTCACCACTGTTCAGTTACCCAGGGCTTTTCCACGAGGAAATGAGTCCAAATAACTATCTTATCCTCAAATTGAAGGTATCTTGTCAGTCATAGCAGCATCAATCCCGCCGTGGAGATAGTTTAATTGGGAATCGGTGAAAGCAGTTAACAGATGGCTTTTTATAAATCTGGGGCTGGGATGGACGTTAAATATTTGTGTTCAGGAGATTATAGAGTTGGAAGAATACACAACGTGGCCTTTCTGTCGAGACCCTGCGTGCCCTGCGCACGATGCATCTCCCGCCATTGGTCCCAGTGCGTCCTTCCGTGTGCCAGTCCCCAGAACAAAAGGGCCAAATATTTAATCCTGGAACTCCTCCATGCCAGGGCAATCCTGGGTATAAAAAAGACCAAATCTTTCCCGCAGAGACCAGGTCAATTCACACCAATGAGATCCAGCTCTCCTTTGGCAGCGGAGCGAGAACTGCAGACCCTAATGCTCCAGCAGTCACTCCACCTGCAGGTTGCTGTGCTTGAAACCCTACAGCAACTCCTGGGAAAAAAACAAAATCCCCACCTCGGGTCTTGGCAGCCAGCTAGGAAATCGATTGCTCCTCATTTATGTTCTATAGAACTTAAACGTATTTGTAAATTTGAAAGCAGCTGCGGATGCTCAGCAGTAAACCGGTTTTGTTTTACAAAAGCTTTGCTGTTTGGTCTTAAACTGGTGAAGTTTAATGTGTATCCAGCACTCCTCTTCGCATTTCAGGGAAGATTTTGTCTACTGCCTCTGTGACATATGGTAACGCTTAGTGCGTGCTGTATGGCCTGGAGCCATACCACTGCAGCCTGTATGCTCCTCTGATCTCCCAGGCGAAGGGAATCGGGACAAGTCAGGATTTGAATGCAAGGGACCTCCTAGAAAATGTCAGAGTATTGTGCCGGTGTGAGGACAAGATGTTCCTCCCTCTGGGCTGAAGCAATTCCCCCCACGGGGCTAAGGTGACTGTGTACTCCCAGCATTAGCCTTTTGGATGACAAGGATTATAAAATAGACGACTAATGCACTGTAAAAGACCTTGCAGATCTTAGCAAACGTTCCCACTTCCCTAGGTAACCCAGAGGAAGCGGTGGTGTGGAAGACAGCACCACGAGACCTTTTCTCATCTTGTTTTTTGGGGGAGAATGTTCCCATCGCCACCATTCTTTACAGGGTGCAGCTAAGCCTGATCGCCGCTTGTTTTTCACACCAACAGCTCCCAGCCTCCCTGGGTAGCTGAGAGAGGTCCAGAGACATCCCCAGCACAGCCCGGTGGGAGCAGAAACCCACCCGTGTCTGTGGGTCAGGGTGGGAGGGGATGGAAGGAGCATGGCTTGAGGTGAGGGAGAGGGCTCCGGCTCTGGCTTTGCAACCTCTTCTTGGCGATGTTATTAATTCGTTCTGGGACCTTGGGAGACTCATTTAACCTCTCTTTGTCTCCGATTCAAACCTCTACAAGCAGTTATTATAACATTTGGCTGCATTATGGCATTGTTGAAAGGCTTAATTAAATTAAGTGTTCTGAGGTCTTTGAAGGAAAGGTGCTATCCAAGTGAAAGCCTGTTGATGATGATGACTCTAAATTATGAGGCCAAGTCCTTCACAAGTTTTACTCAGTCCTTGGTTAGACAAAGTTATTTTTAAACAGTGTATTTGATGTAGCATTAAAAGTGTTTTGGGACCGCCATATGTATAGATGTGATATCTGACCCGCAGTGGGAGTGATTTGTCAAAGGAGGATGATAGGAACCGACCGCCTTTCATTCACATACACATCAAATGTGCTGATCACAAACAATATATATATTTTTTAGGTTTATATGAAAACCCTTAATTGGGAAGAATGGCTAGGACTCTTAGTTATTTCAGAAAAGATGCTGTCTCAGGTGGGAAGTGAGAAGGAACTACACCGTGAGAGTTGTTTGCAGGCATCGTGGCCAAAAGATGCACAAATAGCCATCTTCTGTCTTCAAACCTGTGAGTACATCATTGGAAGGACAACACACAAAGTATGTTGGGGCTTTCACTATCTGGTATCTTACCAACAACAGCGAGGGAAAATTCCAAAGTCCTCTTTCAATTTGTAATCGTTTGCTATTTATGCAAAAGCTGTGCTTTGTCGGGAGGACTGTAGCCCTAAACCTCCTCTCTTTTCTTCTACCAAGCTTCTCTTCACACATTTTTTCAACTCAAGTGTCCCTCTACCAGAATCCTTACATACTCATCCTTAGCACTTTTTTCTTATTTGACATATTTTATTCTGAATTTGAAAGGCATCGTTTTCCTCACTGCTTTTATTGGGAAATATTATCACCCAATATTACCTTACCAGTACCTCCAA
>NW_010114010.1:19798-70470 GCF_000699245.1 Pterocles gutturalis
ATCAGCACCCCCCACCCCCCCCCCCCCCCTGCCACAGGCAGGGACCCCTCCCACTAGCCCAGGTTGCCCAAAGCCTCATCCAGCCTGGCCTTGAACCCCTCCAGGGATGGGGCATCCACAGCTTCTCTGGGCAACCTGGGACAGTGCCTCACCCCCCGCACAGGAAAACATTTCTTCCTCAGATCTCATCTAAATCTAATCTAAATTCCCACTGACTTGTTTTCCTCTTTCAGAGTTTTCCTCTATCAAAACCTTATCAAAGTCACTAGCAAAATAAGTGTACAGACTTTATTAGGATATTTTAAAGGGGATAATTTTTTTTTTCTTTTTTTTTTCTTTTTTTTTTTTATTTTTTTTTTTATTTTTTTGGTATACCATAGGCATAGGACCACATCTAAGTTTAGAGTCTGGGCTCGTTAAATATCTATTTTACAGCTTATAATACAATAAGTGGGAGTCTTTCAATAGACAGGAAGGATGGTATTTTGGTTAAAGCCTTCAGGAGATCAGGATTCAGCTTCTAGCTCTGCATGCTTCCTGTGTGGTTTTGGGAAAGACACTTTGTGCCATAATTCCCCATCTGCAAACTCAAGATGCTATTACATCCTGTTTCTCACCTTCTCCCTGCAAGCTCTGGAAAGCTGCAGAGGCTGGAAGCACTGGAGAGCAAATACTGTCACTTTTATACGTAGCACTTTCCTCTATAGCGTTTCACTCTCAGCTGAAGACTAATGCCTATTGTAGTGCCAATAATAAATAATAATTGTAATCGTACCTAATACTTTTAGCCTTATTTGCACTTAAGGTTGATTCTTCCAGACTTCCTGGAAGTTTATCTTGGGACCAGGCTAAGCAAAGAATAATCATATCAAACTGTGCCAAATAAGGTGGATTTCTTTTCTCATATATTTTCTCTCTATTTACTGAAGGAGAATGAACAGTAGACTTAACACCATCAAACTTATTTCACCTTTGTTATATTTAAACTAATTAGTCTCAGAGATGAAAAACACATTTCTCAGATTCCAGATAATCTTAAACAAAACACTTCATGCTGATTTTATTCTGCTTCTATCTGTGCAAAGATTAAACAAAACCCACAGTTGGTTTCATCTGCCAGGCTCCAAAAAAAAAAAAAAAAAATCATGCCAGAGAAAGAGAGGGGGAAAATAAATCCAAGGCAAGGTTTGCAGTGCTATGAGTTTGCTCATCCTTAGTTTATCTTCTGCAAATGAGCATGTATAAAACAGTCCACCTACTGTTCGAGTTGCTACGATATAATGCAGTTCCACTGAATGATCCTGTTAACCTAACCTTCAATTTGCTGGGATTTGAACTCTGAATTACAGCTTACTAACATAGTTTAACAGCTGGTACAAGGGCTTCTTTTGAATTTTTAATCACATGAATTAAAGATTGCTGGAGATGCTTTTTCAGCCCTCCACTAGCAGTGATCCAATGTACAGAAAGACAAGTATAGGTAGCCCCCGGAGGATTAAGAGCACAAAGGTACTATGGCTTGGGAAGCTATGCTGCACTCTTTGCTTGCCAAATGAGGTATACCGGTGCAAATTATTCATACGAAGATAAATTCACGTTATGGCTCCAAACGGACCCTGAGACATTTAGCTTGATTTTAAAATCCCCTTTTTAGCTTGCATTTTCCTACACAGCGTGCATCGCGCAGAACGCAGGTTTTGAAGATAAAGCTTAGTTTAGCAAAACGTTTCTTCTGTTCCGTGTCTAAAGGGAACACAGACGCACACACACAGGCAAGGGGAGAGAAAGAAATATATAGAGAGAGTGATTGCAACTGATATCTGGAATGCAATGAAAACAAACATGACCGTCTGTGGATGTTTCAGGGTGGATGTAATCATTTGTTGCCGTCGTACAGTGCGCGGAATGCGTGTGTTTAGATTCTGCACTCTTCGCGTCTCCCGTTATTTATTCCAAGAGAAGCTTTCTTATTGAAGATATTTCTCAGAAAAAAAAAAAAAAAAAAAAGTAGTTCAACTGGAAATTTCTCTACCCTAACATGCCAGCTGATGAGTGCTGTGAGAACTTGGGAAAACAGCCCCTGCCTCCTGAGTTCGAGCCTGAAGAGCAGCATAATAAAATGGATGGAGTTGTTTAAACAAAGTAAGTAGGGGGGGAAGAAAAAAAAATTAAAAAATGAGGGCAGCAGGAACAAGAAAGCATGTTGCTTCTTAATTATGCTGTGTTCTCTCTCTAATGGATTGGCCTCCCTGCACGCTCCAAGTGAAGCGACTGGCATGTGGCATCCTCTGCCGCCAGAGGAGCGGTGGCAAGTGTACAGCTGTTCATGCTGACACACAGGTGTTGGGTTTTTGGATTCGGTAACTAGACAGATTTTTAAGGGTGTACGGGGGAAATCAGCTGTGGTTGTTACACAGAAAGTGAGTTGCCCAAGAAGACCGGAGTTAATTATTATGTAAATCCCACTCCGCAGCCAAGGATTGGAGCTGGAATCAGAACCGTGTCTCCTCCGCTCCCTGCCAGCTCTGGGTCGCTGATTTCCTTGCTCGACCCTTTTCATTAAGATGCCACGTGTGAGCTGGCAGCGGATGGACAACCACCGTAGCAAAAGGGCAGGAAGGTCAAGTGGTGATGAGATGCAGCAGCAGCCGGGGTGATGGCTCAGTGGGGTCTCTGGAAGGATAGAGGTGGTCATGCCAAGTGACCAAAGAGGTGATGCTCAAGCTATGGGGATGCTTTTCACAGTCCTGGGGGGAAAACTTAAAATCACGGGAGAAAGTTCAGATAGAGGTTTGGCAGCTTCTATGAACAGTACTTGCTCCTGTACTGAGAGCTCGTGCTTGTATTAGTTGTATTGAGCAACGCGGTGGCTTTGGGTAGTTTATGGTTGGGGTAGAGTGCACTTGAGTGGAAACTGGGAATATCACTATCTCCTACCAAATTCCCTCTGTGGATAGCCAGTGGTTTGTTCTTTTTTCTTTTGCAAGCCTCTTAAAGTAACTGTGCCTCAGTTTCCCCAACTTACAAGTTATTTGATTCCATCAAATGACAAATATAGGAATAAAGTGCAGGGTGCTATATTTTCTGTAAACTACTAGTATGGATAAGCCTTTATATTTTTTTGGTGATCCTTTCAGAGCTGGTAAATGAAGCAGAGGCGTCAGGAGTGACTGGTGGACCTCAACATGAAAAGTTTTGATGGGCTGCATTGGACTGGCTAAATTCTTCTTGTTCCTTTGGGTCTCCTGGGGTGGATCAGAAGGCTGCTGATGGATCTGGTGTCCACTGCACCCAACACCTCAAGGGGGGAAAAATGCTAAAACTTCCTGTTTGGCCATGTTCGACATAATTTCACCTTGCAAGAAACTAAATTTTGCTTTGTTTGCTCTGGGACCCCAGGGTTTTGCCTTTCTGCCAGTAACCCCACCAGGGGTCCATGTCCCTGCCCGCTGTCAGCATGGTAGGCACTGACCTCTCAGGGTTCCATCGCTCAGGCGATGGCCGAGCATCGCTCTGACGGGCAACCCCAGAAGCGCAGCAGGAGCAGCGTGGCTAGCGTGAACGCTTTCCTGCAATTCAGATTTGAGTGATGAAACTGAAGAATGTGGAGCAGCTGGGAATGGGTCTTGGAGTGCTGATAGTGGGCAAGCTGGGGACTATCACATTTCTCTCTTAGGAATAGACATTTCTCCTTCTAGAGTTAAGTCTTTTGTTTTGTTTGTGTATTCTACTCTTTTTGCTCCTTTCCCCCTTGCTGACAATGGGAAATAAATCAAATCCATCTCTTCTTGCTCACAGTTTCCCAGGGAGGAGGAGAGGAGGAACACCTCAACACATTCTCCCGTGACTGCCAGCCTTGCTTGTTCACCTTGAAAGCCCTGTGCTCCCTTTCCATGGCATCCCGCTCACCCCACGCCCACCCTGGCGTCGCTACACGCTTCCTGAGGTCTGGATATTACCATCCATCACAGCAGCTTTGCTTCCAGTCCTTGCTTAAATGTCTGAATTTCCTGCTGGCTCAATGAACAGTTTTTTTCAGCTTGTGGTACATTATATAGCTATGGAGTGAATGGGACTGAGTGTTCCCGTTTGGCTCCGAGCGCTGTGTTCACCTGAGCTCGCTGGCAGGATGAATGGTTCGCTGCGGTTCTAGCGCTAACCCCCTTTGTGAACTAGCAGTGAGCCATGTACCTTCTTACAAAGGCCGACAGCTCCCTGGAAACTTAAATCCACTCTTCTCCCTCTCCCTACCATAGGGGGCTATAAAAGAAAAGGACTTGGTTGGTAGGCATGTAATATAACAAAAAAACCCCTCTGTTGTGGCAAGATCCAGACTCCCCAGTAACAATGAGGATTACGCTCTTGCATCAAATAAAATGCGGTTGCTAGTTTTAGCCATGGTATCTTATTATGGATTCCTAGGGTGTGCATTTATGCCAGGGGCTCGGGTGTTTAACTTAAGTCTAGGTGGAAAAGAGAGCTCAGCATCTTCTGGTTTTTTGGTTGGTTTTTTTGTTTGTTTGCTTGTTTTGGTTTCTTTTTTTGATACGAAGGGAGAAGATGCAGCGCGATGTGCTTCTTTTGATGCTACCTTCCCCCAAAGTACTTCTCGGAGAGCTTTAAATAGCCTGACACTGGCACTGGGCAGGAGCTGGCAGAAGAATAGATTTTTTTCATCTGATGGCTCGCCAAAGTTGTGTTCAAGAAGGAAAAGTAGAAGAAGAAGGGGAAAAAAACCCCAAACCACCCCAAACACTTTTGCATGCCAGTCATTCACTGCCTGCCAGTTCCCATGGTTCTCCTATGGATGGTAGCCACAGAACTCTTCAAAGTACAGTAAACACTGAGGCAAGTGAAAAGAAACTCACGAAGCAGAGAACAGTGAAGGGAAAATAGTTGGATATGGGATATGTGGTAGTAAGAGTCACCTAAGGATCATTTTAGGATGGATGTGCCATGAATGCCTATCTCATTCCCAGCTGGACCAGGATGCTGCAAGGAGGACCTCCTTTCTGCTGAATGGGGAAATCCAGAGATGATGCAGCAGCATCCATGGCAGGGGTACTGGGGAGGCAGCAACACTTTTCTGGGGTGTCAAATATGGAAAAGAAAGGTGTCTACAAACGTCGTTCAGCCACACTTGGGAGGAGTGCTTATAGCCCTTTGCAGGGACTGGTAGTCCTGGGGGACTTAGGCCATCACACTGCTGTCTTCTTTCCTGCTCTTTCAGCTGCTAGAGTGAAGGAAGTGGGTTTTTTTTATTTTTACTTTTTATTATTAATTGGTTTTTGTTTGCTTCATAAGTCAGGGAAGGACCAGAAAAGAGAGAGGAGGTGAAGTGCTATAGTTTTCCTCCCACATACCTGATACATGGATGTGAAATCATTTTTATTTTCTCCAGGGTAAGGGAGCTGGAGGCAGAGATGTTCTTTTGTGCGACCTCTTGTTACATGGGATACGCATTGCCTTCGCTGTAGGTGACACATTTAGCCCCTGTGGGACAAGGAAGTTAGTGTACTAGAGGAAACACGTTTATGTCACTTAGAACAAACTTTTTATAAAGAGAAAGGGGTTACCACTACGGATTTCTCTGATACAGTTAAGCACAGGAAAAGTGCTCAGATGGGTCAAAAAGCTCCCTCCCTGCAAGTGGTCAAGCACGTTTTCCATATCAGTTCCCCTTTAATACTTTCTTTAAAAAAATCTATTTTCGTTGATAAGTTGACTGAAACCCTACAGATTTATTTGTTGTTTACATGATGAATTACACTAATAAAACCATACCGGATTGGATCAGAGGATAACTTTTCACTACCTCTGAAATAACATATCCTGATTAAAAGATACTGTGAAGACTCACTGCCCTGGGACAGTGCAGGGATGGCTCGTTTCTCTCTTGAGCCTGAGGTTGTTACCTGAGCAAGACACCCCATTGCCATACCTTTTGCTCTTCTTCTTGCTCTCCCTCGTGCCATGTGAAGACAGTCTCCTCTACATCCCTATGCATGACAGGTTGTCCCCCAGTTTTTGCAGTCGTGTGTAAAATGAAAATTCAAGAAATGAGTTATTTATCATGTCGAATTAAGTCCTCATATATTTGTTTAGAAAAAAAAAAAAAATCGACAAATATAAGCCATCCTGAAAGAAGAGAAAGGTGCATTTGGGGAAGACGAGTCTGAAGACAACCAATAGGAGCCTTCAGGTGGCTGGAGGGATTGACTCTTTTGTGAAGATTAGAGGAATTTAAAGCTGTAGCAAAATGTTATATTTCCCTGCAGCCACAGAAAGTCTTTGCACTTGAGCAGAGCAGCTTTACAAGCAACGTGATCAGCAAGCAATGGTGATAAGCATCTGCAAGTATCTGAGGATTGTCAGACTGGGAGGACTGTGGTGTTCCCAGGAAGAGGAGACCCTTGGTGCTGAGCAATTGTGGTCAGAAGGTGGATGATGGGATGGCTCAGGGTCCGCTTGGGTTTGCTCGGCACGTGCTCTGTGTTTGTGCACACAGGAGCAGAGGGTCCCAGGGAGATCGCGATTGTCTCACCAGCTCCTTCACCAGCTTCCAGACCCCTCTCCTGTGCAGCTGCAGCCGTGATTCATCTCTGTTCCCATGCTCTTCTTGCCAGTGAGAGCACAGAAGGCACCTGGTGTGCTAAAGAGTCCTCAAGCAAAAGGCTTAGAGAGCATTAACTCTTCAGTCACCGTATGAGCGTATTTTGCCAAGCACATCCCTAGCAGTGGGATGGGATCCCACAGGACAGTGGTGGAAACCCTGTTTCTTATTGAAGAGGTGTAATCAAGGAGCATAACATTGCAGATCTAATAATAATAAAAAAAGGACAGCCTTAAGCATGTATGGGTCTTCTCAGAACACCTGCAAATAATATCAGAGAGGACAGATGTGAGATGGAGATATTAAAGGCTGAAAGTCCCATCTCAGCTGTAGGAAGGTTTGGAGCATTGCAGTATCAGGGGAGTGTCTGAGGGAGTTCAGGCTGAATGCTGATAAGAAAAGGAGGCTGAGGGCTCCCTTTGAATCACTACAACTGGAGATCGATGCCAGCCTGTGTGCTCCTTGGGATGCTTCCAGTGCTGCACATCAAAAGGCTGGGATGGGGGGTGACTGGCCAAGGAGGCAAGGAGCTCCATCCACGGTGTGCATCGCAGCATCCTGGCGCCTGTTCTCTCCATCACAAGCTTTCTGGTGGCTTAAGAGGCTCCTGCCCTTCTTTGCACTCATTTTAAGTAATGATACAGCCTTGTACCACTAAGAAAAGGTACAGAAGGAAGGAGAGTTGGCAATGTCTCTCTTTTGGACCTTTCCCTGACTCTATCCTCCAGCGAATGAGGGAGCAGAAGGAATGTGCTTGGTGAAAACGTGTCCTTCTGTGACTCTGTGCTAGTGCAGTAGGTTGTGCACCAGCCCAATGTGAAGCTGTCTTCTCTTCCCTGGTGATTCTCATAAGAATTTGCAGCAGGAAGTGAAGATGAAGAAAATTTCCTATTCTACAAAAGTAAATGCTGCATGTGTCTAACGGGACAGGCCTAGTGTCTACAATGCATGTAAAAAAAAAAAGAAAAGGAAAAAGCCGTACATGCTGACAAAAGAGACAGCTGGACATCAGGGACCAAGTTCTGACTTTGTTCCTGAGTTGATGAATAATTCAGAGTGTCAAACTTACATCCAAGTGGCAGAAAGCAGGTGTAGACCTCTTGCTTTGCAAGGCACCTACTACGGATCAGCCGTTGCGCAGGATGACCGGTGCCATTCCAGGGACACAAAGTGTTGGAGGAAAGATGGGAAATCTGTTGAAATACACCAAAAAAATAAAATAATAATAATAAAAGATTAGTTAGAGTAAGGTTATTTAAGCACAAAAGAATTTGGCAGAGTGTCTGTTGCTGTCACCCACTTCTCCTTCCTTCCCCTTCCCTGGTCCCAGTTTTCTGCCACGTTAACGTGCGCGGAAGGGGTGGCCTTGTCAAGCTTTCCGAAGGCAGCATACTGAAAAGGTCAGAGTAGTATAGTATGACAGAGCATGTAAGTCATTATCATTCTAATATGGCCTTTGTAATGAGAACGAGAGCAGAGCAAATTATTGTGAAATACGCTGTAAAACTTGGGAAAACATTGTAGTTATGTTGCTGCCTCAGTTCTCATCGCCAGCTTTAATGACGAGCGGATGCTATGTGTGTCTTCATAAACGTGCTCTGTAGCTTGGAGGAGGCTGAAATAAAAAGATTTGTGGCAATTTCCATGGTAACTATTCATTTTCCGCCCCCCCAACCGCATAAGGAAAACTGGCATTACTGCAAGGTTGGGAGAAACTGAAGCTAGCTAAAAAGCTTGGGGATTTTGTTTGATTTTTTTTGTTTTGTTTGTTTGTTTGTTTTAATTTAAGGTTTGCCAAAACTTTGGCACTAATTCCTACCATCTGAATAACATGAAACCAAGGGTAAGGTTTTTTTATTATATTTAGATCCCTTTAACTCATAGAAGTCCCATACAGTATAAATTTATTGCTAGCAATGCCAGGCTATTTACCTGGAGCATTTGCTAGAGACGCTCCTTTTGCAAAGATTTGGGTGACTGATAGCGCAAAATGCCTTATAGGTTCCTGAGGATAAAACAGTCAAAAAATCGTGATGTTTGGAGCATTAGCTGGTAGAAGACCAAGTAGAAAAAATAATGACCACCTGTCCTGGGGAGGTAAGTCCCAATTAATTTGTTTGTGAGTGATGGTTATGCTGAAATAAGTCCTTCAAACCAACTACCCAACCCTGCAGTGGGAAACTAGACCAAGAAGTTTCTCAAAAACTCATGGCAACTACCAGAGACACAAGCCTGCCTATGTCCTACTGCTGTGTACTGTTTAATGTTGCTTCATGTTACTCTTCTATATTCTCATTAACGTATGCTTTTTATCTTCGTCTGACAAACTGCAGCCTTTTTACACGCTCAGAGATTTAAATAAAGTAGATTATGGGTTGATTTATGTAAACCATTGAAAACTCCTCTTGAATGGGTTTACAAGCTGGCTTTTGTCACTTTGACTTCCTTTGATATCCGAGATTGCAAATTAAAATATGAAATGAAATGAAAGTTGTACCAAATGTGCAATATGTCATCTATACCAAGGAAGCTGGCATTTCAGAGGAGTGAACGGCATGCAATTTAGGGCTTTGATCTTCAGGTGGAAGAAGCTGCAGGCAGAAAGCATGCATAGTTTTTTTTTCCAAAACCAAGCTGTGATCACAGAAAAGCACCTGTGATATGTTCCAGCTCAGGTAACTTGGAGAGACAGAGGGAAATAGGCTCCTTGCCAGGCCGTGGGTATGGTCCAGGTCGAGTAATAATGTCTCCATGGTGCTATTGCTCATGGGGCTTTGTGGTTTTGGGATGTGCTTTTTTGGTTTTTGGATTCTTCAGTGAACCTTATGCAGTATATGAACCCTCCACACATGTACAGGCATATGAGAGTGGCTGTCCTGGGTTGGATTAAAGGTCCACGGTGTGTTGGACTGAAGGTCCCTCAGTGCCACTGCAGCTTATGACAGTGTCCATGAAATCAGGACAAGGGACATCTCCTTGGATTTCTTTTGAAATGCTTTTCAAGCAAGATAGTGATTCAAGGTGGCTTTTGAGTTTAGGTTGGGAACATCTGGGATTTTGTTTCAGGCTCATCTGTAGTGAATATGAGAAAAAGTATATCTTCACATTTAATTTTTTAGCTTATAAAAGGGGGCTATGAAAATGTTCAAAAGATGGCACATACATAAGTGTTTGTGACTCCTCCTATGGTGAATGATCTGCCCTGACCACGGCATGCACGTGCTTTACCCAAAAGGGCTGGAGTCTCGAAGGACACCAGAAACCCCTCCATCTCTAGGTTTCAGTCTGCTTGGTTTTGGCAGAGTTTGCACAGGAATAGAGATGGTGCAAAAGTGTGTGGGCTCCTGGGTTCTTGGAGGGGAGGCAGGAGGGTCCCAGGATGTTGACTTCTGATTATAAAAATAACTATTTTACACCACATAAATGTGACTAAATAAGTTCTCAGCACTTCAATATATCAGGCTAGTGGTGCATCAAATGTCCAATGGGAAGTGCGTGGTGGTGAAAGAGTTAACAGTAGCATCGTTCGTTTTCTGAGAAAGCAGTGGGGGGAAGAAATCTGGACCCAAACTCCAAATTCTAGTTCCAGCTAAGCTTCACAGGGTGAGTTTGAATATTCTCTTTAAAAGGCAAAAACAATACGGTGCCCCAATTATTCTTTTATTTTGCAAAATGTCAAACTGCATGTGATCCATTTAATTTCTACAAGTGTTCCAAACGGGAGAGCTGTCTAGATGTTCCTTTAATTGAGCAATACCCTGCATAGCAAATATAGATTCAAACATCCCTAAAAAAGCTGCTGTAGACCTAATACACACTCACACAGAGCTGCAGTTCAAAACCTGCTCTAAACTCCTTTTTGGAGTTAAAACTCTATTTAACCTGTAGTTGTAACTCCTTACTGAGCTCTCCTCATCCATTTTTCCTTCAATCCAGCTTAAGAAAATGATGTGCATTTTTTTTTCTCTTTTTTTTCTTTTCTTTTTTCTTTTCTTTTTTCTTTTCTTTTTTTTTTCTTTTTTCTTTTTTTCTTTTTTTTTAAGTTGTCTATAAGATCTTCCCATCATGATGGATCTGTGCTACACGTTCACCTCCCAGAGTTGAGAAAAGGTCACTGGCAGTTCACTCTCTCCTGAAAATTTGAGAGACTTGAGTTGCTCTTTAGTACTAAAGTTCCATATAGAAGCTGTGGGACATAAAACCAATATTATGCCAGGTTGTCAGAAATGGGACAAGCAGCTGTCCCTCAGGTTTCTCATAGATGTGTCTATGTATGTATATGGCTTTTTCCGAACTATAAAAGGTCTGAAATGCAACTAAAACAACTAATGGCAATTTACCCATCGAACAGAGGACACGACTAAAAGAGCGAAAACCTTTTTTTTTTTTTCTTTTCCCATTTCTTCTCTCTTTTTTTTTTTTCCTCATTGACAAGAATGTGGACTTTGTCATCTCGTGAGCTTACCTATAAAAGTCAAAAGGTGAAATGCCTGAATATTAAGCCATAATCCATCATTGTACACACACTAATTACTTTCTGTCCTCCCCTTCTCTTGTCACCGCGGTCCAAAGCAGGTTTTCTGAGACTGAGTACATTCATCTGAGCTGTTAGCTGCTACGCTCCACCGCATCCTTGTATGATCTGCCCAGCCTCCGTCCCCTAGAGGAAATTTGTGCATGCATACTGTATGTGAACTTTAGATAAATAAATAAAAACGAGAAACAGCTTCCAGATAATTGAAAGCGAGTGAAGGAGGGAGCAAAAAGAAAACAATTTCTCAGGGGAGAAGCATGCTGAGGTGGCAGGTATGATTAAAATCCATATGATTTATGAGTAGGTGCACTACTAACGTGACAACCCCTTCGTGTTTGGTTGGTTTGTTGCATTTGACAATAAAGTTTCTTTTTTTTTTTTTCACCCACTTCTTTCTTTTTTTCCTTTTTTTTCCCCCTCCCTTCTCCTTTCTCCCTCTCTTTTCCCCCCCTCTCGTCTCCTTGCTGCAGGTTTTGCTCAGGAGTTAGCCACTCAGGAATTCCTAGTGCCTGACTGAGCAGTAATTTAGCAAGCTCTCTTGTGCTCTTTTCCTGTCAGCATTAACATGTCAATTCATTTTAATAGTCTGGGCATGCGCAGAGGGGGATGCATTTTCTCAGTAGGTATCCCAGGAGCCCACCCCGCGGTGCAGAAATGTGTTATAGCTTGTCTCAGGCCACAGAGACTTCAGCAGGTTTATTTTCATTATGGCCAAGTGTATTTGTTAAGACAAAGCACGAACAAGGCAAAAAAGAATATCTAAAATGAGACTTTAAAATATTAAATGGAGATCTACATGGCTGATTGGTAATTTATGACCTAGGCACAGAATAGGTTATAAAGGCGTTCTTTGCATGATATTATTGCACGGCGTGGTTTCAAAAAAATGTCTGCTGTCACTTCCTCTGTTTTTTTGGAAATTAAATGATATCATGCCACATTGGGAATTATCTGTAATCATGATTAATAGTTGAATTGGCTTTTATATTAAACCAGAATTTACTTGCCATCTTTCTTATTAAAGAGCCTTCAGATAGATTTGTATCGAATGTTTTGCCTCAAGTATAGAAAACCAAGGGCTGATCCTTTGATTGCAATATTATCTTTCTATCTAAAAAGAGAGTTGAATTTTTATATGCTTTAAAACTTATGGGTAGAAATTATAGATTTGTGAGAAGAAAGAAGGAAAAAATTATAAAACTACTTCTTGGCATCTTAAATGACATCTTTTCAGATGCAACCTAAATAAAGTCAAGGTATTTTGGTTGTACGGGACCTTTGTGTAATTAAATATTTAACCAAGCTGAGCTGTGGTATCAACATCCTTATGGTACAAATACTTTTTCAGCCCAGCTGGACTCAGCTACATTATTCAAGTGACCTGAAAAAGGTAAGATCATAGTTGATTTTTCAAAAATCTTCTTCATCTAAGGAAAATAACACTTTTGTGGTAGGTTCTGCCTTTCCTTCTCTCTGTAGGCACATGGAAGCTGCAACATCCTCGAGCTGTGTGGGAACGTGCTTGTGCTGGGGCACAACTGCAGTTGAGTAGGTGGAGAATTATGTCAAGAATCTTGAAATTTGGCCTGGGGATTCCCTCTCCTTCCCCTGTAAAAGGAACAAACTTATTGCCTAAAAAAGGGAA
The DNA here is from genome assembly GCF_000699245.1 of Pterocles gutturalis. NCBI lineage: Eukaryota > Metazoa > Chordata > Aves > Pterocliformes > Pteroclidae > Pterocles > Pterocles gutturalis. The sequence goes on from NW_010114010.1 coordinate 32,591, forward strand.
TCCACAAAGTACCTTTTTAAGGAACAGGCTCCATCCAGCGCCGGTCAGCAGTGCGTTTCCCAAAAGTAGTTGGCACAGGAGCTGGCGTGACAAAACATTATGGTGTGGGGCGATAGAAAAGTGAAACAAAACCACGCTTTGAAGCTGAGTTATGTATGTCCGCTGGTCAGACAGTTGCTCTTTATAGCCCGAATAAGTGAGTACAGAGACAGAGGAAATACTGACTCTAAAGGAGCACGGCAGCTACCGAGCAACAGCACATCTGTTAGAAGTACAAGCGGTGACGTCGTTCATGCTCAATGTCTGGAGGATAATACAGGAAACCTAAAATTAGTTTCTGGTGAGCCATTTTTATGGCAGAGAAAATGTAATTCAGATAAAGTAAACTCCGAGACTGTGCCGACCACCGTGAGAAAAAATGATGTTGGTAAAGAAACGTCAAGAGCTCTCTGCTTGGTGAGAACCTGTGACCTTGTGAGTGACACCATCAAAATGTCCGGGATAGTTGTGTACATGTGTCACCAAACCACCCACGGCCACAGCCCATAGACCCTGTCCTGCTGGGATGGGTTATTTTGTCACCGGAAGCTTTGTGGCTGGTGGGTCTTGGAGGTCCATCTCCTGCTGCTTTTAGGAATTTGGGTGTCCATGGTGCACAGCTGAGGGCTTGTTGTCACTGAGGCTTACACTTACAGAAACTTTCAAGCCCATCCATGATATCTTTCAGAGTCCTTGTCCTTAAGAGCCCTCTTACTGCTAAAAACATCATGATGTGGACAACCTTGGAGATGGTATTGTGCCATTAAAAGTAAGGCCACACCACAAGGCCAGGCTGGATGAGGCTTTGAGCAACCTGGGCTAGTGAAAAGTGTCCCTGCCCATGGCAGGGGGTTGGAACTAGGTGACCTTTAAGGTCCCTTCCAACCCAAACCATTCTGTGATTCTATGATATAGACAGGCCAAGAGAAGATCAACCTAAGGTTGCATCTTTTAAGGTTACACTTATTTAGTGACATAAAAATATTTTCAGGTGTGTTTTCTAGGAGGTGATGCGCATGTGGTGAGGTTGTCTATGCAGGTGTGCAGTTATGTGATCCAGTAATTCACTTGTTAGCCAAATTTTGTTCAAATTTGACCCACGACCAGCAGACACACCCAGTTTTGGTAAATAATAAATGAGGTAGAGAAGAGAAATTTGAATTAGCATCCTCACAGAGCAGCATTGTGAGCTTTTCCTTTGTCTTTGGTACCTGAGAGTCCATTTCTGGAAACAGGAGGAAATAGAAGGAGGTGTTAAAAATGACCCAACAGTAATAAAATCCTTAATTCGAATGTCTGTGGAGCTTCTCTGAAGTCTAATAAGTTACAGGGCCAAACTTTGCCCAGTGTGGGAGTTTTCTACTCATCACAGTCCAGGGGAAGATGCCTAGCCAGCTCTAGATAAGAGTGATAAGGAGAGGATTAGTTTTGAGCAGCTAATTCCAATGTACCGTCTTTTCCCATAGAGGCTGAGGGTTCACGCGAGGAGGTGCATCTGTCTGTGCCAGACTTTGCAAACACACGCTCTCATCCTGCAAGTTTCCCTGCCAAATTGCTCTACCTTAAATCACTTGCAAGGAAGGTCTGAACTGTAATTCACGTTGGATTCTGGCAAAACCAGGAATAAAGCTCTAAGAAATGCAATGATTTGAGAGAAAAGGCAGGGGAAGCAGAGGGGCACTTTATAGCCAAACGACGGTTCCACTATGTGGGAAAATGTCTTCCTAAGTGTAAATAACAAAATTGCAAAATCCCCAAGATTTTCAGGAAAATCAGTCACAGCAGAAAGCAACACAGGAGGTGGGGAAAGAAAGTCTGAGGGTTTAGGAGCAAAAGAATTGGGCTTTGAGCAACCTGGTCTAGTGGAAGTTGTCCCTGCCCACGGCAGGGGGTTGGAACTAGATGATCTCCAAGGTCCCTTCCAACCCAATTCCATGATTCTATGATTGTAAGACAGGCAAAGTAGGGGAGCTGCTCAAGGGAAGGGGTAGGCAGGCAGGCAAGGACCCCCAAATTTCCCAATGAACAATAAGAGGCTAAAAGCTGCAAGGGAATCTCCCAGCCCAAGACCCCGACATCATTTTCCATCCACCACAGAGCTAAGTGAGGAGCAAAGTAATTGCTTTGGATAGGAGGCACAATAAGACATGAAATATAAGCATGTCTCTTGTAGAATTTGTAAGCCATAAAAAGTATTTTAATAACATCTGGTGCAGGGGCGTGTTGAAGCTGAATTAATTAATCCTTGCAAAGGGCTCGGAAATTCTGGGATCAAAGGTGTTGCAGAAGTGCAAAACGCCATTATTATACCTATAAACGTGTGCTTGTTAACTTAAATGCTGTTTATTTATTGCTGCCATATACTCGTATAGCAGTATATATCAAGTATATTAGGAACATTTTAAAAGTACACTTTTTCATCACATAAAGCTGTACCCATCTTGGTCCCCCCGCGCAATCACATGGTTGCAGTGCCGTGGTGGTTAGCAGGAGTTGCTGATAACGAATCTCAGAAACACGTAATTGACTCTGATAATGCCTCAGGTTTGTGGTGGTTTGGTTGTGGTTTTTTTTGTTTGGTTTTTTGTTTTGTTGGGATTTTTTTTTTTTTTGTGTGTGTGTGGCTGTGGTGTTTTCCACTCTCTAATTTTTATATAGATGCTACTGCACAAGAAGCAGAGATTACATACAGCAGCCCATAGCCATGACTATAGCCTAAAAAATTCTGGGTTCTTTTCAGCTCTGTATGTGGTTGCAGTTTTCTGTTTCCTCTCTCTTCCTTTCTGTTCTAACATCTGTCTTCCACAATAAAGAAAACTAAGATTAGGTGGGTCTATTCCATGCATATTTTGACTAGATTCATTGAATTGAGGTCTCTCGTCTGCTGGGACTTTTTTTGTTTTTTTGTTTTATTCCTTGCTTTGTTGCCATTTATAAATAATAGAAATCATAAGCAATGCTGTGTTCCCACTAATTCAAAATTTAGCATCGGAGGTTGTTTACAAATCAGAGGAGCAAAACATACGCATCTTCTGCAGTCAGTTGGAATGCAGGGTCTTCTTTTTCTCCTCTATTGGAGTATATAGCAAAATTATTCTTCCCCTATGATTTATTTCATCTTTTGTTAAATGTTTGGCCTTTACGGTTTCCCGCAGTTATACGGAATCTTCTTCCAACTTACACTGGAAAAAAAAAAGTTTAGAAATGCACTTTCTGTGATCCGTAGCACCATGATTCAGACTAAATTTGTAAATTCTGTGCAGATGACAATAGCGTCTTTGTAGGTCCTTTTAAATATAGATGAAATATGAGTTTTCTTTCAAGGTACAAAATGTCATTAAGGGCTCAGGTGGTTAAAATCAACATGAAAAATACATGCCGCATTTTCCATCCTTAAATGCAATAATGTAATCAGATTTCAAGTCATCTTACCTACCTCACTTACAGCTTTATGGAGATTAATTAGTTTTTAGCCCCCAGTCACATGATCTTTTCTGACTGCCATTTAGCTACATTTGCTATCTGACTTGAACCTGTAAGCTGTCTCCAGCCCCAGAGGACAGATTAAATTTTAGTACTGGTTGCCTTCTTCCTTTGATTTAAAGGTAGATAGTTAGAGCCATAGTTCAATTATTCTTTGCTGTTAATTAGCCATGTGTCGTCATCATTTCTTCAGAAAAAGGCACGTGCTGGAAGAAGGGACAGAAAATGGCTCAAAAGTAGGAGACGACTTCTTTCTTAGGATTGAGTTAATTTTTTTTTTTTTTCTTGATCAGGTACAGAGCCATAAAAGTGCTTTTAATTCACATTTATATCACCTCTTGCTGCTTTGTGTATGCCTGGCTTTTATGCACGGCTGATCGATAAGGTTACCTTCTCACTTCAGTAAAACAAGCTGGTCAGAAAAGAGGAGAAGAAATATTTCAGCTTCTCTTCCTCAAGCCAGAGAGGTGTGAGTTTGTGTCTGGCTGTGACTTGGCCTTTGTTTGCTAAATTTTCTCCTTAAATTAACTTAAACACTTTTTCTATAATGTGATCTTTAGGTAAAGGGAATGGTTTATTCCTTGTTGAGAATGATTTCCAAAGGCCATTTAATATCTAAATAAATTCTCTTCTCCTCTCCTAAGTTTATTAGTTACGATAAATGTACATTGGATAAACAGTGTGTAGACAAAATCCTGCCCTTAATTCTGGGTATCCTGTTCGCTTCAGTGAAATCCTCTTTTCTCAAGTAAGAAGAGCACATTTTGGCCCATAGTGTGAAAAGACAAGAAACAGATAATCTCCAGGAGAAAAATAAAGGGTTTTTTTTTTTTTGTCTGTTTGTGATTAAAAATAAAGAAATAAATAACAAAGGGATTTGCCTAGTGTTGTTGCTTAAGACAGTGTACAACTGGGCTCCTCAGAAGCATATAACAAAAGATCAAAGGCATCTCTGCTTCACCTGAGTAAACCAGTTCTTGGAGCGAAGGCGTGAGCTGCGTGGTTTTTCCTTAGGTGAGAGCTGGGACTGAGTTAAGATAACGGAAGTGTTATCTATCACATGTTGAGAAAGCATCGGAGCCAAAACCATTGAAGCCTTTATATGGCCATTACATGTGTCTGCCTATTTGCCATTTGTTCCCTAAATTTTCTGTAATTTGCTCTGCGGCAAACATTCACCTTGGTTAAATAGGGCTCTGCTCAGCAATATTTAGCAGAACCGCGGTGTTTCCTGGCTCCGGCCACGAAGACTCCGCAGGATTTTCACTGCTCAGGTGTTGCAAAAACCTAATCCTTATTCAGGAACCAAAACGATCCACTTTCCTTGCCTGCGGTGCTTGGATCCCTGCCTTTGGCAGTAGCCCCAGCCTCCTGCAGAAGATGAAGACATCCCTCCATGCCTATAGATGGAAAGGCGCCAACATGGATGCCATCAGAAGGACGCAGCTGAGCATATGCTGAGAAAATTGTGGCATCCATACTGTACATGGGGAAGGGCTGACTGAACACACCAGTTTGTTGAAGCTTATGGCCCTGAAAAGGAAACATAGGTTTCCTGTAAATGTCATTCAGGGATATGCTAACTGTTATTTCCTGGCGCTGGATCATGATGCTTTCAACACATTCTGTTCATCTACCTCTGCTGCCTGCCTGCCTGGCTGTGCACAGCGATAGCTCTCCTGTCTTCTCACCTTTCCCTCCTCCCCGTGTGAGGCTAAGGTAAGAGAGACTCAGGCAAAGTGGAAAAAAAAAATGGCTTTGGGATGGAGCACCAAGGAGAAAAAGAAAATTCAAAAAGGAATGGTTCTGTGTTGCATGCCTTCCCATAATTGCCACCATCTCGGGACAAGTGCATGACCGGTGTGTTTGGGCTCCACTAGTTTGACTCCATTATGGGTGAATGGTCCCCTAGTGCCAGCCTGCCACAGCTTTTCATTTGTGCAGATTGCTTTCAGCCTTAGTGCCTACACTGTACCTCAAATATTTCCCTAAGTACCTTCTGCAATGAGTTGTCTCTTTGACTGTCTGCGTTCCTCATCTCCAGCCCTTCCTCCATCCTTCAGGTACCGTGTTTTGGCGTGGAAGTGTCAGCAAGTGCATCAAGGAGAACTGGAGCCAGCAGCGCTGCTGTGTCTCTGCAGGAGTGACCATCCATCGCTCCCTCCACCTTCCATTGGTACCTGGGCCTCGCTGCACCACCTCTCCAGTGCACAGCAATTAAAGGAAAAGAGGTAAAAGCTTACAAATCCATCAGTTTAGGCTGCTAAGGGCATTATTCCAAGGCAGGAGCATAGACCCTGAGCTTTTGTTCTGGTGATAAAGGGGATATGTTATCTCTATTCCAGCTCCGAGCTGTATAATGCGCCGATGAAAAGCAAGTTTCTCTGCCTAGTGAATAAGGATCATTGTTTCGGGGATAATGAGGCTCCACTCCCTTTTGGCTCTGTCTGAAAGAACCACAGCACTGGTGAAGAAACGGTGTCGCGGGTCCGCCAAGTGTCTGCTGAATGCAGCGGTGACAGACGTGATTTTCACAGTGATCATTAAATGGCATGTGAGTGGTTTTGTGCGCCATGTTCTACTGTATCAACCCACCATAAACAAGCAACTGGCTCCAGGATTGCAACCTCCTACCATCCACCCTTTGCCATAACACTATTGTGTTTGCTTGATTAGATTTTGCCTCCCCCCTCCCTGTACAAGTCAGGAAAAGAAAGAAAAGAAAAATGGTATATTATACATACAAATAAAAACAGAGAAAAAAAAAGCAGATTACAGTTGGGTACTGGTATGAACATTTATTTTTGCACAATTGGGGCAAGTAAGGCTTTTATTAACACGATAGGGAAATCACGGTAGGACAAAACTAAGCAGATGCTCAGATCACATCAAGACAGTCTGGAAAACCCTGGTCAAAGCTCCAGGCGAAGTCAAATGAAGTTGTAGTATCTTTGAAAATTTGATATCTCTTTTTACATGCCTATGTATAGATCTGAGTGCTTTTATTTAGTGCTATCTGTGTTTGGGAAGCTCAGATCTAACTGCTGACATGTCACATTCAGTAAGAATAAGGAACCAGAAAAGGTCTTTTTGTCATTATTACTTTTTAAGAGGTATTTCTTGAGGACAAAAAAAAAAAAAAAAAGGTTTTATGAGATAAAACCACTCAGATTTGAAATAGGACCTGTGACCTGGAAGGCTAAAGAAGGAGGCAGGGAGTAAGGTGAACGTCATGTTGGATGGTGGTTCTCTGGACCAGCCAGCGAGAGAAAATATTGGAAATGCGTGAAAAAGATGCAGTCAAAGGAAAAAACAGTACTGATTTCTGTGGGCCCTTTGAAGTATCCCTTTTCTCCTGTTGTCAGAAATACAAATAAATTGGCAAAAAAAAAAAAAAAAAAGCAAGATTTAAACAAAATAGATCTGCTTTACACCTGGTTCCTAGTGTGACCAGGTTTACCTGGAGTGGAAACACCTCTGAGACAAATGGCAATGCTTAACACAAGGAGCCAAAAGAATCGTTGCTGTAAGGATGCCTCTTCCAGCCATTTCTAGGTGCAGAAAAAAACACAATATTCCGAGTCGCCTGCTAGGACTGATTGCTCATGTAGGTGCATTATTTGGTACCTGTTATTTACTAACGTGGGTGAACTGAAGACCCAGGCACTACTGGACCCAGTTCACGAATATTTATTGCACCGAATCCAATCTATAATGTAGTGTCAGCCTTGTACCAAAGCAGGAGACAGTAGTATTTATGATTATTAGTACAATATTGAATCATCCTGAACCAATTACTGGTCCAATTACTGTGTCATTATTATCTTCTGAATAGGGCTTGATTTGTCTGTGATAAATATGATGCAATTAAACTACCTTTTTACATAATAAAACACTGCAGGTGTTTATTCTTAAGGGTTTACGGATACCAACAACCAATAGATTTAATTAAAAAAATCCTTGAAATAAATGTGAATTTCATTAAATTGTTCCAGCACTGGTGAATATTTTAAGACTATCTACCGAAAGATTCTCGCTCTATAATCTGTCTTAAAAGCTATGCTAAGTACGCAAAAACAATGACTTCAGCTTTTTAATGTTTCAATAATTAATAACATTTCTTTAATGAATGTGTAATTGGCCTGTAATAGTACAACTTAAGAAACAAAAAAGTTATGTGGGTCAAATTGCTATTACTGTTATGTCAGTGTGAGGGATAAATGTATGCTGGCTTAACAAAAAATCTTCTTAAATTCAGATTTTTTGCTCAATAATTTTAAATTTAATCTTACATTTTTAGCACTACAGCCATAAACATAATATTGACTTAACTCCAGTTTGGTACTAGCAATAGATACAGAACTGCAGTGTGCTGGCTTTATATTAAAAAAACAAAGTATCGTTAATATGAAACCCTACCAGGAATTATTTTGTCTCTCAATACCATGGATAAATAAGCCATAGCTTTAGTTATAATCCAGCATAGGTCAATATAGTATAAATGTGTATGAAACCCATTACTGGGCTGGTTTATGCTGGTTTTCAGAAAGGCAAATTCCCTTCCCCAGTTTGCTGCTGGACTGCCCTGATGTGCAGGATTCAATCGAATGGCGATGCCAGTGTTGCCTTTCTCCACCCTCCCTCCCATGGCTGTATTTAGTTATCTCTCATCAATGTTGGGTATATGCTGAATACGTTGGGATTGTCTTTTTCTTCTCTTTTTCTCTTTTTCTTTTTTTTCTTTTTCTTTTTCTTTTTCTTTTTCTTTTTCTTTTTCTTTTTCTTTTTCTTTTTCTTTTTTTCTTCTCCTTTCCCTTTCCCTTTCCCTTTCCCTTTTTCTTTTTCTTTTTCTTTTTTTTTTCCCCTATGTGGTTTGCAGTAGCATACAATGTCAGGAGAAATAGCTTCTGGAAACAGCCCAGATGGGCTCAAGGGGTTTTTTTACCACCACATCCAGCTAAATCCAGCACAGGTGCGAGCTCGTAATCCAGTTTCACAAACATGGTTTGGGAGGGGTGAAGCAGAGTTGAGCAGGAGCTCCAAAGGCACAGTGATGCTGACCCCCACCAAAGACCCAGGGCAGCAGTGAAGTCCCAGGGGTCCAGGCTCACATACTGCTCCAAAATAATTCATGCATTTGCAGAGAATTTACTTTTATATCTAAATTGTATTTGATCGTTATGCTAGATGCTTTTATGTACATTTTCAGATATCTGTATTCTTCCAACAGACTGCATTATAAGAAGTAGCCGTGAGATGCTTTAGGCCGTGGGAACTCTCTTGTTTAATACATAACAATAGTGTTTATGGCTGTGGTGGCATTTGTGGTGGCATGTCCCCACGGATCCTGTCGGTGGCTGGGCTGTGTCAGCAGGGCAGGACGCTCACCCCCTCAGCTCCTTTTCACCACAGCTTAGCCCCTTCCCTCCCATCCGTCTTCCCTGCAGCACGGGGCAGGCTGAAGGATAAAATAAAGCTTTTGTAAAAGGTTTGCTAAGCAAGACGTAAGGTCAGGCTTTTAGTTGCGAGGCTGGAAACTAAAGGTTACAAGCAAAACAAATATAAACACAATCCCAGCCTAAGCTTAAACAACTGGATTCCTTCTCAGTTGCTTAGTCCTGTTTCTCAGATCCTGCAGACATACTGCAGCTGTTGGGATTTGAAGCATCCTCACTTCTGCCCGAAATCCTGATCCTACTGTCAGGCACAAGAGCTGGCAGCTTGGCTTCCCTCCTCCTCCTCCTCCAGGCACAGCTCTCAGGGCACATTTGCACTCTTTTGGTCTGTGATGAGACCTACTTTTTGGTGAACGGACCCTCTTGTAGACACGGCACGTAGGCAGGGTGTCTTTCTTCATCCCCCTCACCTCTTCAGTCTGTTTTACTGCTTTTCCCCAGCCCCAGAGCAGATCCGGGTGCTCCTGTCTCGCCTTTGAGATGCTCATGAAGGCTTTGGGGGATGCTCATGCCTGATGCAATCCCACTGCTTCTCCTTGTTGCCATATCAGAGGCTGCCCAGTGACTTTCCCCACCCATCCTTGCTTCCTAACATCCAGGTAAGGAGTAACTCCTACAGCACCCCTCCTACTTGCTGTGTAGGACCCAGCCAGATGTACTAAAACCATGCGTTGAGCACCGCACTGCCATCCCCCTTAGGGCTTTTGGCACTGAAACTGGGAGAAAGGATGAAGTTTAATAACATTTTCGGCTTGTTTGCAAGCTAAAATCAAGACTGATTAAGCCAGAAACTTCTGATGATAGGAGCGATTCAATCGCCAAGGTCAGCTTGGTGCCCAGTGTAAATGGGGGGTGTTGCGCTCTCTTTGATGCTGCTACTCTGATTTTTATTAGTTGCAGCCCCTACGCCCAAGCAGGGATCGATAAACACTGAAACAGAAACACATTGAGAAGGAGAGCTAAATTATGGAGGGGAAAAATTATAAATAAACCACCAATAAAATGGCAATTTAATAGAAGCATCCTGGGTAGCTAATTCTCATAACTATTTCAAAGCAGCCAAGACATTTGGGTTTCTGCTGCAGCCTCGTTGTCTTCTGGAGTGAGGTCTGTGTTGGCATTTGGCATCAGTTTCTGAGGACTTTATCCCTGAGATGAGTTGCTACAGAAGGTCTCAAAAAAAAAAAAGTATTAATGGATGGATAATTGCCCACCTTGTAAAAATTTACTAGGAACCTGATACTTTTATCATTTGTCACAAACAACTCCACGGTGTAATAATGTAGGAAGTGTCATTGGTGCTATAAAAAAGTGATGGTGCAAATTATATTTCTCTTTTGTTGAATGGTGTTAAATAGCAGGGAGTTCCCGTTTTTTTATTGCCAGAATTTCAATAATTGTAGATGTACATTTGCAGAGATCAATTGATAATTTGGAACACATGCCATCAATATTTATTTTTCTCTGTATTTTTAAATGAAAGGAAGAAGTCCAATTTCACAGTGGTAAGATTAAAAAATAAAAAAATCTAATTTTGTTTTCCTGTCTACTGTTAAGGAAAAAAGCTCATTTCTTGCAGCATAAAGGCATATTAATGAATGCAAAGAGCATTTTCCATATTGCAGAATAAAATTTACTGCTCTAACCAAAGATATTTCATATAAATTAAGAGTTTGTTTAAAAAAAATTGAAAATGGGAACTCGATTCTAGACAATGCTTAATTTAAACTAAGTGTTAGAATAAAAGCAATAACACTGAGAATAAATTAATGAACTACAATTAACTATATTTACAATAAGTGGTTGGGTTGGAAACACCTATTCCCTGCACTGATAAAATAAAACCTGCATTGTGCAAAAGCTGGAATAAGTTAAATGAAGATGCTTTTAACAAGGTTATTACTTAAGCAGTGACAGGTTTACAGATTTTAGCACCATTGGGTTTTCACAGGAGCTACAACAAGTGCTAAAATAACACACACCTTCAGGTTCATTAAATTCACCAGTGTGATGAAATAACTGATATTTTTCTATATTGCTATAGTGCCTCAAAGAACTGACTATAAATAAGATACACTAATAACAACTGTTTGCAGTGCTAAAACAATAAAATAATTCTTCCAGGCTTGTATGCAAAGGAAGAGATAAGCACAAGGCAGACTGTTAGCATAGTTATGGTGGCTTTTATTCTATTGGTATCATGCCTTCAGCTATTTATTTATCATAGAAATGCCCTATAAAATGTTTTTGTCATTCATTGTGGCAGGAAGAAACTTGTTAAAAGGGTACACGAAGAGGGGGCTCCCATCCAGAAATATTTACTTTTTAATCTGGTGTTTATTGAAGCATTTCAGAAGACTGGTTTATGGGAAGAACTGATTTTTTACAAAAGGGAGCATTTCAGATGATGGTAAATCCTACATTATACTCTGTTTTGGAAAGAACCAATGCTGAAAAAAGCAGATTTCTAATAAATCAATGGAGTATGGCCTTTGGAGACCTGGGAGACATATGGACAGTAATAGAGTATCTCAGGTTGTGTCATGAATGATTCCATCTGGATGAGGGCTCGGTGTTATTCGCAGCCTCCCTCTCCCCTAAAACACCTTCAGTCTTACCCGCAGCCCCTATCTCAAATGTCAGACCACCTGGGATCCGCAGCTGTCGGGCTGAAAGCGGAGCTGCCGGGGCGGCACCGTGGCCGCTGGCTGAAAATCAAGGGACTGTGGGCTGTGGGGGTCGCACTGGGTGTGGCATTTAATGCTTCATTCCCTTGTATGTAAATAGATTTTAATATATGTTTTTATATATATTTATCTAGGTCTACATATATACTTATGTTTTATATATATTATTTGTAATGTACATGTGTATGTGTCTATAAATGCACACACATGTGCATGCAAACATATTTATGCACACCCAAAAAGTTGGAATAACTCTTTCCAGTCTGATTTTGGTCCCCATAGGGGCACTTGGGTATCCCCATGCTGATGCAGGGTAAAAGTAGGAGTCACGACACAGCACTTAGAGGGTGCAAAACCCATGAAAATGGGGAGAATCGACCCCAGAATGTTACAAGCTTGCCTAAATTTTGCAATTCTATATCATTCCTCTTGATGATTTGGAGTTTTGCTCTCTGGAAGCAGTAAACTGTGTTTCAGCAATATGCGTAGTACCCAAGTGTGTTTACAGTGATTTAGATATTTCCTTTAAAGGGTTGTAAGCAAAGTTTGGGTGACACCAAGATGCGAAACCCAGTTATGGGGTTTGATCTATCCCACCACAAAGCAGGTATATTTTGCGGGAAGTCTGGGAGCACGGAGCAGGAAAGCAGCAAAGTTGCCAATTGCTTGCTCTGTCGTGTGATGGGGATTTTGGAGGATGAGTCCCATCTATCCCTGTTTCCCAGAGCTCTAACGGTGCATGCACTGGAGGTGCGTTACGCCTCTCTCAGCTGCTGTCTGAGCTCCTCACAGCACCCAGTACGTAAAATTATGATAAAAACTCCCATGTTAGTGCTGCTGGAGGGTTTTCTATCGATGGCTTCATCCTTCCTTATCAACACAAACTGATTCATTGTGTTTGAAGAATGTCTTCTATCATTAAAAAAAACCCCAAAACAAAAACAAACAAACAAACAAAAAACAACAAAAAACCTCCAAAACCAAAATATCTTTAATTTACTCTTTTCTCATGGAACAGGGACAAGAGTTTAGCCCATCACGCTCCAGAGACACCGCTGAGCGAAGGGACTGGTGGATGCACAGCGCTGATATGTGGGACACAAACAATGCATTGCACTTAGGCAAAAACCTTTTAATTTCTCCCCATCCTTCATAAACCTCTTGTAACATCTCTCTAAGAAGAGCAATATGACCATTTTATTGGTGAATGAACAGAGTAGGAGAGATATTAAATGACTTCTTTGGCCTTAGGCACAAAAGATCTGCGAATGGCCCATAAATGGAAAAAGATTTTTCATTAAAAGGTCTTTATCCCAGGAATTCCCCTCCCGCCTTGATTTTACACAGCCCGCACTTACCGTTCTTTTGGGGAAAATTTAGACACTAATTTATTTAGATTTTTTGCAAACTGTGGGAAACTTGGGGAGCGAGTTGGTTTTGAGTGCCTGGAGGTTGTTAATAATTCAAGCTTCATGTGAAAAGAAAATTGATCAGAAGCATCCTGGTGAGACCAATCCATGCTGCCTCTGTGATCAGCTGAGACACAAACTAGATACAAGGCATGAACTGAAAGACAGTGCTGAGGAAAACCACACAGACCCATGACAAGCCAAGCGGCATGGCTGGCGAGGGGCGTCAAAGGGAAGAGCAACACGGTGTCCTTTGAAGCCCGGTGATGGAGGCAAGGATGTAGGAAAAGATCCTGCAGCAAAAAAATGGTCAAAAGTTCTCACGAGGAGGATGAGAGCAAGTCCATTTCCTGAAGGCAGCACTCCAGATCAAACAGTCCTTTGTGGAAGTGTTAAAAAAAAAAACAAAAACAAATCCACCCAAAACAATCCAACAACCTCATCCTGGGATGAAGATGAGCTCCAGCACCTGGGGCTGGATGGGAGGTCAATGGAGGAGCACTGGGGAACCTCTGTAGATGCTGAAACTGAAGCTGTACCAGAGCTGACGAGATGGACCTGTATTGTCAAATGTAAGAGTTTATATATAGTTTATATATTCTGCTAAAAAAAAAAAAGTTCAGAAATTATTCCCAAATGGAATTTGGGAAGTGTTTACTGAGCTTTAATTTCATCCTGGATCCATTGGTTCATCCTTTGTTTCTCTATGCTCTTCTTCCATTTAAACTGAATTTTGTTATATTAGAAATCGTATGTATCTGACCCAGAAAGACAAGAATTTGACCGTCTTGAAGGAAATGTGCTGAAGGAAGGTTTTCTGGAGCCTAAGCCGTCACTCAACTTTTCAGCTGGGAATGGAACCTCCTGTCCTTGTGTTCGCTGCTGAGGGATCCCAGGAGAGGGCTGAAGGACCAGCATGAAGGAGAGGCCACTGCAGGCACCTGCCATTTCATGAAGAGTTTCTGTTTTGAGGCACGTGTTCAGGTTGGATAGGTAAGCCATCGTGTACCTGTAGAATATTTTTTTTTTATTTCTATGTATTTTAATTGCTACACATGAATAAGCACATAAATTAATGCTAGATGTACTTCTTGTCTGTGTGAGATATATATATACACGTACAAATTTATGTGTTGTTATCAGTCTTGGCATCCTACTTGTTAAGGTAATTGTGTCATCTAAATCCTGTCATGCTTGGTTCAGGACAGATTCATTAACTGTTCCTATAACCCTGGCTTCAGAGTACCTATTTCATTGAGGTAAATCCAGAATAAATCCCTTCATTTCCCAGGTTCTTTCATCATTCTTGCTTGGAAATAATAAGAGATGCTTACATTCAAAGAAAAATGAGATATCTGACACTGAAAAATACAGTTAATTATTATGGTATACAGAGACAGAGTAATTGAATTAGTATACTTGTACAAATTATTTTCTATATCTTGACATAAGAATTGATACTGACAATATTCCATGAATGCTGCTATTATCATCCTTAGTATTTTAGTATTTTATGTATACTCATATTTGACATGTATATATGCTCCCAGCATCAGTCTATCCGAGGGCGGACATTTCTAGTAGCAGTATTAGGGTGCGCATTGCTGTCTTCCACAGCTAGGGTGGGTGGGAGTAGAAGAAGGAACTACGGATGCTCCATCTAACAGTCTCTCTGTCTACTTATCTATGGATCCAAATTAACAAAAAGAAAAAATCCTTTGCAATAATGTTCCCTTATACATTACCGAGTCGCTGAACATCATGAGATATTTGACAACCTTCATGATAGATGTCGGGGAGATGTTGTTTTCTTACTGAAGCAAACAGACCGCCTTGTATATTGTTTGTCTGCTTCTTACTATCGCTCTTACCTTTGTGATATTTGCGTACTGTGATTTATACAACCTAGTTTTTCTTACCCTACCACGTGGCTTGTGGTAGGATAGCAAGTGGGTTGTTTACACCCTACAAGCACTGTATGATAACCACAAAAACCTGTTTTGCTCTCAACCCACCTGCCTGAGGCACTGATGCGGGTCACTGCACCCCGTGCTTATCTCTCTGTCCCCAGGACATCGGACCACGAGGAGCAAACACAGCCTAGGCACAAGTGACTTGTCAGTGCAATAAACTGCCTCCGTGGTTTGTCACTCCTTGGCCAGTCTCTTGAGATGCTAGATGGAGTGTTTTAACTAAACTGTTTCTAATGATTTAGAAATCGTTAGAATCAGACTGAGAGAGTTGGGGTTGTTCAGCCTGGAGAAGAGAAGGCTCTGGGGAGATCTTCCAGCACCTTCCAGTGCTGAAAGGGGGCTACAGGAGAGATGGGGGGGGCTCTGCATCAGGGGTGGAGGGATAGGATGAGGGATAACAGTTTTAAATTGAAAGAGGGCAGATTGAGATGAGATATTAGGAAGAAATGTTTTCCTGTGCGGGGGGTGAGGCAGTGGCCCAGGGTGCCCAGAGAAGCTGTGGATGCCCCATCCCTGGAGGGGTTCAAGGCCAGGCTGGATGAGGCTTTGGGCAACCTGGGCTAGTGGGAGGTGTCCCTGCCCATGGCAGGGGGGTGGAACTCAATGATCTTTTAAGGTCCCTTCCAACCCAAACCATTCTGTGATTCTATGATATGATTCTATGATTTGCCACTTTGCTGTTGAGAACTGAAGGAAGAGTGGGAACATGTCTGGTTTGGCCAATCAGTAATCAGTGTTTGAAGGCTATAACAGACCAATAAACACAGGACTCTGGGCAGAAGCAGAGCCAAGGGTTGCCGTGAATTATTGCTCCTCTGCAACACCGAGGTGATGTCATTTTCAGATACCTTTGAATTGTGCAGGGTTGAATCCTGCAGAAACATTGCAGAGATCTTCTCCATTCCCAGTCTGAAATTTTTGCAAGAAGGTTTATCCAATCTCTATACACCCAATATTGAAATTTCCATCAGGAAGGGCACCCTGGCCCCTTCCCAAGAGCGTGGCAGTTTTGCACAAGTTGTCTAGAAAAGGGACAAAGTTTCACAGGCAAAGAATTGTTGGATGAAGTTCTGAGTAAGGGGAACAGTACTTTCTGTTGCATTACCCTCACAGTTAAGTCAGGAGCTTTCACGCAGCTTGTAGGCTGCTTCGCGAAGAGGAAAAAAGGAATCGAAGAAGCAAAAATAAATATTAAATCACGTAAGAATTAAATATCACCTATTCAAATAGCAATTATGCCGTTGAAAACAAGATCACCACACCTGTACAAGAAAAGACAAGCAAGCCCACAACATCTGTTTGGATCCACCTGCCAAGCACCTGTTTCGCTGTTTCAATGCCATTTGATTGCTGGAGATGTAGAGGCTCTTGTGAGGTAATGAGTGATTTTACATTATGCATGATTGAAAACAGGTGTTCTAATGCTGTACAATTCTATGCATGAATAATTCAGTTTGTTTAGAGCAAGATCTTTAAAAGAAGTATGGTCTGTAGGTTTTTTTTTATAAATATTAAGGTTATTCTGTGCAGTGTATGGTGGCTGGTCTTTTCAGCAGGCTCACTGATGACCATTTTTGTATAATTTTATGGGTAGGAAATAACACTGTGAAAGGTAAAAAAAAAAATAATTATACCTAAAGCACATAAGCAACAAAATTGAAAGGTTTCTTTAGCAAGAAGGGGGAATAAAACCTGTCACTGTTTTAAGGGAGAAAGCCAGATGACTTTTGGCAAAGCCTGCTTCTCAATGCTAACAAAACAGCCCAAGAGCTTAATTATATAGAGGGGTGAATGTGCCTCCGGGATAAGTAAGAGCTAGTCCATCTCTTGGTCCGAATTCCAGCTGAGTCTGAATATGTTTAAGAATTTGGGTTGTATTTTTCTTTCTCTTTTTCCCCATGGTCGTGAAAAGGTTTCTTGCACATTTGTGTGCTTTGTGCTGGTGGAAGGTGCTACAGGCTCTGGTCTTTACCTGCAGACCAGTTTCCATGTTGGGAACTGCGCTATCAATCAGCCCGTGCTGCTCACCACGGAGAATTCAATGGCTGTTTGAGATCATCTCCCAAAGATGAGAAGATGTGGTTGTCCCAACTAAAAGATGCACCTGAGCTTGTAGCATCCCCTCTGTTTCTTCTCAAGGTAAGCAGTGCATCTGACATGGCCTTGTGCCTTCAGCCAGGAAAGTTTTGAGGCTGGGTGAGAAGAATTAAATAATAGAATCACAGAATAGTTTGAGTTGGAAGGGACCGTGGAGGTCATCTAGTCCAACACCCCCACAGTAAGCAGGCACATCTTCCACTAGATCAGGTTGCCCAGAGCCCCATTTGTCCTGACCTTGGATGTTTCCAGGTATGGGACATCTACCACCTCCCTGGGCAACCTGTTCCAGTGTTTATAAATGGTCAAAGGTTTTTTTGCCACAGCATATGTCTTATCCCTCCTTGCTTCCTCACATAGGGCTGTAATTTTGTTTAGTAACAAGGCTTGTAATTAGTGTCCATTGTGCTGTTAGGTTTTATTACGGGAAACGTCCTCTAGGAGCATCACTGAGATCTCCCATGAACTTCCCAGGAAAGGTCTCTTGTGTTGGTCCATCCCTCCCTTCCATTGCAGCCGCTCCAGCAGTTAAGAGGTCCACAGCTTGAGACAACATGCTCAGAACTCTGCTAGAGGGTATTTCATACCTGATGTGCCAGATCCTGCACCTCCTGGCACAGGCAAGGTTCAAAAGCAGACGAGGAGTATGCTAGCCCTGCTAAGACATTGTGGTGGACAATATACCATCTTGGTGAGGGTGAAGAGAGCAGAGAAAGTGAGAGTAGATAAACGCTTTCAGATCTTCCAAATGGTTGTGTCTTGTCCATTGCCATTGAATTAAAAGAATAAAAGAGAAGAGAGGGAACGATATTACTGATTTGGAAGGAGGAATGAACAAAGAGAAGAGGCTGAAAGCATTCTGTATTAATTTAAAAAATGCACCATGGTGATACCTATATTTAGAGCTACTGATTTACAATCTGAAAAGGTTTGGATCCAGTGGCTGCAGAGGCTGGTGGAGTGGACTTTGGCATGTAGTGTGGGGTCAGGTAACAGAAGGAGGAAAATTCAAGAATCGGAAACAACCAGGGGTGAGCTAGTATCTCACTGGGTAAATGGGGCCAGTTCAGAATCTGTGGCCCACCCTATCCAGGAGACATCAGGTCAGGGTTCCTGAAGGACTTAAAAGCAATGAGTCTGTGACCAAACCTGGCCAAGCATGTAGGCATTTGGGGGTTTAACTGAAGTAGGTCCACAATATTTCAGTATTTTATATACAGTATGTTAGAGGAGACAGTAAATTAGAGTTTATAATATCCTATCCATTCAGCTACTGACAAAGTATCTAAGGTAATCTGACCTGCTCCACAGACCATGAGAAAAATCCCCATGTAAAGTGAAAAAGATGAATTACAGCATTTTCCAGAGAGGTAGGGGAATTTGTCTCAACCGAGATCTTGGGTTAATTCCCACGACAGGTGAAAGAATGTTTCACCATGCTTTACTCAAATAAAATTGGGCAGGTTTAATAGATGCAGCCCTACAGGCCAAGGGATAAGCTCCGCTCCCTTTAATGCATCGGAGTCGATGCCCATGCCATCAACAACACGGGTGGAAATCAAAGTGAAGGAAATAAGGAAAGAGATCTCTGAGGGAAGACAAACAGCAAGGACAAAATATCGTAAAATGTTTAAAGTGTGGGGAAAAGGTGTTTTGTTTTTTGGTTTGGTTTTTCTTTTTTTTTTTTTTTTCTGAGGTGATTAGGAAGAAAAATCTTAAGACTCTGCAATAAGAAAAGCATTTTCTTTTCACTGGGAGTTGTTGCTCCTGTCGTAAGCAGAAAATAAATAAAGTCTCATAGGGTGCTTGATAGGGAGAGGAAAAAAAAAAAAAAAAAGGATGGATTGGCATCTCTCGGAGATGCTGCTACCTGGTCTCCTGGGAGTTTATCTGTCCTGGTGCAGACAATGAAAACTCACAGTTCCCACTGAGCATCTGGGAGAAAGGCTGCATGTTTGTGCTCCTTCCTGACTCCTTCCCACTAGTTCATAACCTATAACAGAGACTGCAGGCTTCCTGCATGTTGGTGGAAGAACTTCCTATGGACCTGCAACTCTCTCTCTTTTTTTCCCCCTTCCTAGTAGCAGCTATTTTATCTGATTGTTTTAAATCAATGTTAGGGGTTGCTTTCTGTTTTCTACTTTAAAAAGTCTAGCACATCACCCAGAAATGCATCCTTCTCTTACCTCTGCAGATCCTTCTCGGTAGCAGCAAGAGAAGATGCCAGTAGGTCCTCTACCAGTTTTCTAACTATTTCCATTCTAGGTACTGAGATGACACACTTGCTCTTGCAGTGGAATCCTGCAAGGGGAAAGTGTGTGCCTTGGTCATGTTATTATTCTGAAACCTTTCAAGGTACTCAGATGGAAGTTGTTCTGTAAATAGAAAGTATGAATTTACTTTTTTTTTTTTTTTTTTTAATAAATACCTCCTGTGATTTCTTAGGTAACTGTTCCCTGACCTCTTTACCCTACAACTTATTGGTCTTTGGTTTCCTTTCAAGGATTAACCAGAATCTGATGAATTTACAGGAAATTTCCTGTTGCTGACTGGGCGACCTAATTCCCTGATGTCTCTCCTACAGCAGAGGGGCCATAACAAGGTACTTTCTCTGGGTACCAGCAGTCCCATTTCCTAAACCAATAGTGCACTCATTCTTATTCCCAGTTACAATCCTGTTGAAACTGTCAAGTGTCGTTTCCACCTCTTTAATTTCCTTCTCAAACAAAATCCTTCACTTCTTTGCATGCAGAGGCTGCTGTGGCCTGGATCTCATCTTGTCTTCTAGTAACATCTTCCAGATTTGTTTTAAACTGATTAGACACTGCTAAGGAATCAGCTTCTCTCCCCCGGACAGTACAAAGCCAAGTGTTGACAGAGCTGGCTCCTGGCCATCAGCTACGTGATGACGCAGCATCACATCTTTTGACAGTCCCCGATTTCGTTTGGGGCACTCTGAAACATTCACACACCCTGATGAATTAAAATAAAATAAAGTACAGGGTGACAGGAGGCTGCAATTAAAAAAAAAAAAATAAAAAAAAAAGTGTCAGCTTGACCAGAGAGTTGCTTTAATTAAAGGACTTATTCCATACACTGGAGCAAAGAATCTGAAAGTTATTTCTGCCCTTGCAGAATGGCTGCATTTTCCCTCTGAATTTTGATTTTGAAAAATAGAAAATGATCCTTTTTATTGGGCTATTGAGAGAAATTATGGGGAATGAGCTGAGCAAATTTAAAATTCTCTCAGCAGGAGTAGGAAAGGGGGGAAATGCTTGTCCTTCCATAACTAAATAGCTCCCAGTGAGGTTTAGACACAGGGGCACTTGTTTCTGGCACCCACCTGAGCACAGCACTGAGCTGAAGCCACGAGGATTGCATGGATTGCCCCCACCTAGGTTCTTTGCTGGATGTATCTCATCCTCTCTTTAAGCAACAGGAGAAAATACAGAAGGTCACAATGCCAAGTATAATTTCTGAGATTCATTTATCCCTAAACGTTAATAAATCTCATTAAGAAATACAGTGAAACGAGGCAAAGTTAGCTCTAGTGTTTGAGTCTTCCCATCACAGTGTCCTAAGAGATGTCCTGTGGTTTGACACATAATTAATATGTTTATTTATCTTAGCTTGAATTTTTTTTTTAGCGGCCGTCACTATCATAACCAAATATAAACATTTCATCCTGTTTTGTAAAAAGCCTATGGTCCATTTGATTGCAGCACTTACTTTCCCAGCTCCCACCAGTGACACGGAGTAATCTGAAAAAAAAAAAATCTCCAATATTTTCTCACCGCTTTTGCTTGAAGCCGTGTTATGTTTAGAAAATTGTGGAAAATGTGCCTCTTTTGCTTCCTTCAAGTGTCATGGGAACACAAACCGAGGTCTGATCCGGTAGCACTGCTCGGTGCTGCCTAGTGCTCCTCGAGGGTCCCATAACCCACCCATGCAGCTGTTTCAGTGTGTGGCATAAAGTTACACTGTCTTTGCCAGCATCCAAGATCCCAAACGTGGACAATCAGGCTGGTTCAAGTATCAAAAGCTAACAATTTTTCAGACAAACAGAACTCATATTTTCGTTATTTATTCACACTGAAACATTAAAACGTCCTCATTACTCTAAATTACATCATTTTTAACTCATGGGATGCTCAAGGAACACTTGTAGGAATTACTTGCTTTAGCTTACACTATTTGTAACTCACTTCTTATGGACTTGACTGGTCAGGTAATTTTCACAGTATGGTTTTTGGCTCCTTAACTGGATCCCACCCAAGTTTATAAAGTGCTTCTACATAGATAATGGAGCAGATTCCAGCATCCTGTGAAGTGTCAGCGATATATCCAGTGTTAGATGTGTAGTGATAACCTGGGCAGAGCTGCCAGATGCTGTAATTTCTTGCTTGGGAGTACCAAACACCCTGAAGATACCAGGGCAATTCTGCCAAAAGAGGGAAAGAAAAAGAGAAAAAGAAAAAAAAAACAAAAAACGAGAGAATGAGCAAGAGGGTGAAAGTGTCCAAGCACTCCTGTTTGCTGCTCCTGACCCTGATGCTTGTGATGTGGTCTTTACCTCTATTTCATTATATGAGAAGTAAATGTAACACCGTTAATTTACACTAAAGAATGATAAATTAGTTGATGTCAGTAACAAACTTCCACTGTAAACAGTACAAAATATTTTTTTTTTAGGGAAAAATATAAATCCAGTATTAAAAAAAAAGAATACAAATGTAATTCTTATCTGAGACCAATCAGCTGAGAAAAGGATGATGAAAAAATAAGATTTAACAGAAGCATAAATTGAAAATGGCGAATAATACTTTTTTTAAAAGAGGTCTACTGGAATAAGTGGGTCTCAGAGGTATTCGATTTGGAATATGTAATCGTCTCCTTTGAGGGTATTTGTGAAAGTTATTCCTGAATGTTCAGAGGTTTCTCTGCTTTTCATTATCTTCTTTTTTTTTTTTTTAACTAGGGCCAGAACTGCCTGCATGATTTTCTGCGATATATTCACACGGGAGGTATTCTTGAACTGGCCAAGGACACATCTTTTACAAGAAGGTCCTGTCAAGCGTCCAAATGTCTTTGCTGAAGCTTCCATTTGACATGACCCCACAGAATGTGAGAAAACTTTCTTGTAGGGGAATGGCATCTTCTGGCCAGAACTATGTCCAGAGAGTCTGCTGTGCTTAACCCGTCACTGAAATGCCCAGTGCAAATGAATTTTAGGGTGGAGGTAGGAATGATGTATTCGTGTTTTCTCAAGGAAGATGCCAGGAGAGGAATCAAGCCCTTGCTCTGTTTTTTTCCTACACGCCGAGCTACCTCTCTGGTAAATAGCATTTCTGAAAAGGTTGGTTGGATCTTTGGGTCCCACATCCTGGAGAAATCAGAAGACTCTGGGTCATCTTCTCTTGACTTAAAAATAGCTCCAATTAAAGGCATTTTTCTCTCTTTGAGTACAGTCTTCCACTGGTGAAGGGTGCAAAGTTTATAATTTTGGGTGGAAACCATGTGAAAGTTAGCTGGTTCATCTGGGCTTTGTTTTGACTTTTTGGGATTTGTTCAAACTCAAAAGTCAAAGTGAAACTCGGGGGATGTGAACCCGCTTGAATCCAAACCAAAAGTGTGATGTGCCAGATCTCCCATGAACCAAAAACCACTGGGTTCTCACAGTTCTCATCCAAACAAAAATGCACAAATATAAATCAAATCCTCAACTAAGTATCCTCTTTTTGCTCCTTGTAGCTTGTTTGGAAACAACGCGGAATATTAAAAAGATCTGCTCATTTTTTTGCAGCAGCAGCAACTACCCAAAAATATCCTGTGATCATTTGATAGCTGGCAGTTAATATCCTGATCTATTCTCTTTAGTCAATAATCCAAAGCTTTCCAACAAACACTCCACGTTGGCATGCACAGCATAACCCCTTAACATCTTCCTTGGTTGTACAATTTCACGGGGAAGATTCTGCACAAAATTCACAGTCCTTTACATTCTTGCTCGAAGGAGCCAAGGAGGGAGATGGAGTTGCAATTATCTGAAAACTGCAAGCGGTGTGATCAGTACAAAGACTCAGGACGCTTAGCCAGTGTATGAGAAGCTGGAGTAGCGAGAAAATATTTAATGATATTTTTTTTTGCCCTGTGGTTTACCTTGTTTGAGAACATACCATGGCTCAGAAATGAGACAAGAAAAAAAAAAAAAAATTGACGTTTTGCAGTACTATCACTCATCATGTACCAAACAGTTTCTAAAGCCATAAAAAAGTGCTAGTCATGGAAGAACAGCAAAGGTTTCGTTTGTAACTAAGACACACTTGTTTGGAATAACATGTGTGCTTTCAAATGTTGCCAAGTCGCTGAGGCTATCTCTGCTATATACAATTTTTAAATATGTAAGTGTTAAAAAAAACAAGGTAATGTTAAAGAAATGTTAAAAAAAAAAAAAAGTTTGATCAGATGGTTAAAATCCAGTCAAACCGAAGACAACCTGTTTATGACCTTTCTATGCTAAAAGCTAAAAATGTCATTTTTTTTTTTCCACAAGATTAATTACCATCACTTTGGGAGTAGTGAGCTGGACATTATTATATGATGTCAATTAATGATTAAAAAAAAAAGGTGGTTTGCAAATGTAGCACCACGGTCCCTGGTGCATTACATCATTTCTGAAAGATCTTAACACGTGATAAGCAAAGAACATTTTAACCTAAAAGTCTGAGTGTTACAACCTCCTTCTTGTTGTAACACCCTACTCACAACCTTTTGGCCTTGAAGTCACTCGCAATAAAATTAAGAAGTCAAAAAGAAAAGGAAAAATAACCTCTTAGAACGAGAAGACACCCGCCCGTTCTCCTGCCTAGCTGTTAATGCCACAAAATGAGTCACTATATACATTGGAAAAATTTGGTGTTGATCTTAGCATGTGCACTGTTCTCAGCAAGATCCATCATAAAAATCTCATGCTTTGGAGTCGTCAAGGTTGCTGTGATTCAGGTATTATAAACTGTATAATGCAGTTATCTCTGTGAGAGTGCCTTGAAAATTTCATATGCTGAACAAAATGACTATTGCACTTGCCCAGGCTCTGCTTTCCCAGATGGAGTGAAAATGATCATTTATGTGCCTTATTGAATTCGCTGAAATATTTAGAAAGGGTTTTACCTATATTTTACATCTCCTTCTGTTATAGCCTTTTTTTCGCAGTGAGTTGGATTTCTTTGTGAATCACATACATAACCCAACGCATTTTCCTAGGAGCTCTTCTCCACTTTTTAGTATCAAAACACTGGAGAGGTTCCTTTGTAAAAGGAACGATATGCATTTAAAATACCTTTGTAATAATAAATACCACATGAACATATGTATCAAGCAAAGGATTTCAATTTCGATGACACTTGCTTCTCAAGAACAGACATTCTGGGAGAAAAAAAAAAAACCGTTGCCAGCCCCAAATTGATTGACATTTGTTTACTTAACTCTCTCTTCTTGAAAGTCTGCACACCTATTTCAACCTTGAACAGTTTCCAACTGTGGTATACTGGAACATTTTTTCATTTATTAAGTTCAGTGTTGCCAACCCAAACAAAGAGTAATCAGTGATGATCCAAGCAGACCAAGCTGTCTAGCACCATACAATGTATCTGCATGCTAATTTTCAAATTCCCTCACATTTCCAGAGAACTAATGGGATCATTTTCATTCTGTTACAGCAACTCAACAGTTACTGAATCACCATCTGTGTTTTCGTTAACCTGAATCAGATATGAATTCTGTTATTGCAAGGTAGAGCAGCTTGTTTAATGATTCTTAATCTTTTCTTTAATTAAATCATGCAGCCAACCTGAAAAATCTATCTTAATGCAAATTAGGAGCTTTTTTGGCATTCACTTACAGTAATGCACTAATAAGGTTAATTTATGAAGGTTCTCTTCCAGTCTGTACAGATGATATTTGTTCGCTGCATATTTTTAGCATATTGTCCCTTTTTGTAATATTTTTTTAAAAAATAATAATTAAAAAATGGTTATTTTCCCTCGCACAAAAGGGGGAGGCTGTGATCTGCTTATTGTTTATTAGAAAGTTAGAGCATAGAAAATGAAAATCAGGCTCTCCCTGCTGCGAGTATCAGGCTATGCGGATGCAAAGGCACAATTTGAAGGCCTATTGAATTAAAGGACCTCAGATGAGCACTCTCCTGCCTTTGGCTGCTGGAGGAAATCAGGCCTCTGTTCAGATAATCATCTTGAAGATATCAGGGGAGATAAAGGGTTTCTCTGAACCTTTTATTTTTTTTTTCCTTGTAGGTGTGAATTAATAGTTTAAAAAGTAAATACTTCTCATGAATTAAGCCCGAATGCATTTCTCAGTTGCACAATTGCTTCAGCTCTGGGCTCTGATGATCTCAGTCAAGAAAATCTCTGTCTTTGTGAGCATTCCTCCCAACTACCAAATGAGTTGAAATCTGTTCAAGTTACTGAGTAAAGAGTAAACTTTTTTTTTTTTTTTAGGTTATTTTTCAACACCCACAATTAAATAGGGATGGAGATTGTGAATTTCGACACACGGTCTTTGCTATTTAATTAAAATCACAGAGGCTGGGCTGGAAATTTTCCTGCAAAGAAATTTTTGCTTTGGGAGACTACAGATTCCTGAAATCAGGAGTTCTTTCTTTTCATAGAAATTTGTCTGTTCGGACCAGAAACGATTTTTTTTTTCCCCCCCGTTCTAGGAAAGGAGTCTTCATCTTAGCTAGCAACTGCAAAAGATCATTTCTCTTTTGCAAGAGGATTGCCCAACCTCAGTAGCAGCAAGGGTGGGCTCGCAGGGAGGGGGAGACCCAGCTCAGCCCCTACCTCTTTCTTTTCCCTTTCCGTCTTTGCAGTTGGACTTGCTCCATGGCTGACCCTACAAAAAGTTTGCACGGCCCAAGACCAAAGGTTTTTCCCAAGGATGAGGGAATTTACAGAAGTTTTGAATTTCTGTGTTTGATTAAAAGACTAGCAGGATGGAACGGCTTGGGGATGGATGATCCGGAGAAACCTTAATTCGAGTTCCCTGTAGCTGGGGACTGGAAAAAATATCTCATGTTATTCATGTAATGATTCCTGGCTTGTTAAGTATTCTGCAGTGGCTGTTTTCCTCCGGCTTTAGGAATTCTGGTTTCCCCACTTTCACATGGGTTTTTGCATCCATGGAAATGGGAATGGGGGAGTCTTTCATCTTCCTTTTTCCTCCTTCAGTTTGGAAAACTGTTTTCCAGCCACTGGTAGTCCTTCTTGTGTAATATTAACACAGCAAGAATGAAAAGCAATTGTTTTCCTTCCCGTTTAATTGTACTTATGTGTTCTTAAGTATGTTACATGCTTTGTTTCATGCTTCACCCACTTTTAAAATATGCAGATAAATGAGTATCAGCATAAGATTATTTTACAAACCTATGCTCTTGTACACTATCTTCTCTAAAAGCTACCTATATCAAGAAGTTAAAACCACAACCAAAACAAAACCAAATTTTAAAAAAGTCTCAAAACCACAAAAAAAAAAAAAAACCTAAAAGAAAATTACTGATAGAAAATTTTAGACTCTTTCCTGGGAATAAATATAGAGAGATAATTTTTTCCCCCTTTCAACCACACTTTAAAGTACCTGGCACACCCCTTGCTTCTTTTTAGCAGAGAGAAAATGAGTATTTGCCAATTTAATCTTAAAAAGCTATATTGGGATGGTCTTCAGTGTTTTTTTCTTGTCTCATTTTCTCTTAATTTTAATTGTTTTGCCTGTATTTCACGGAAGGATGGCCAGTCACTAGGGGACAGGGCAATACTTGACAGTGACAACGGCTTCCTTACATCACATTACAACTTTTTCTCAGATATTAGAGAAGCACCGTGCACAATTAATAGGAGTTATCAAACTGCCTCCTGATGAAGGTACTCCATAAGGAACCCCAAGAATTGGAAAATGAGCTTCTGAATCATAAAGACCTTTGCTATAAGGCCACTGTAAGAAAAATAAAGATCTCTCCAATAGAGACTTGTCCACCACACAGGAGGAATGGGAAAGAGCATGACCCCATTTGACACTAAAAATCTTGCTGGGTTAATTCCCACCTCACTAAGCAGAGAAATTGAGGCGGGGAGGGCATTCTCATGATGACAACCTTTACCCAGTAGCAAGTTTTGTATTTTCCCAAGGTTGAAGACAATTTAGCCCTGACAAATCTAATCAGTGATATGCAGGCATAACCTCGGGAGATAAGCTCAATTTTTTTCGGATACACAGGGCAAAAGATGGACTGCAGTAGGTCACTATTAAAATATTCACGATATAGCTTGGCCAGTGCTGAAATGGCACAGTTGGCCTGAAGTGGCATCAAGGTCTCCTGGCATTTGCATGTTTCCCCTATGGCTTTGTGCAGTAAAGTGTTAAGTTCTCCTGAGTATTTTATGTATTTAAGACAGTAACTTTAAAATAAAGAATTGCAACCTTAGAGCAAAGCTGCTATTTTGAGAATTTTCAACCATTATTGACTCCTGTCAGATCAGTTTCTAGAATTATTGACTCAAGAAGTAAATATAGACTGAGAGAAAGCAAGGTCAAGTCAATATTTATCTTGCAGATCAATACATTTTGATACCACCCAAAAATTAAGCTCAATGAATGCATATATTATATGCAGGAAGGTTAGGAGATCCATTCAGAAAATTTGTCAATTTAAAATTTCCCTATGGAAATCAACCTTTCAGATTCAATTTCCATTAAAAAGTCTGTTCCCTTTAAAGATGCTGAAGTGACAGTGATCACTATCCTTCATCACCCAGTTGGGTTTTCATACAATAGCTGAGCAGCACTGAAAGAAAAAGGGAAGAAAAATGAAGTGAGAAGAAGCTGGTCATGGAAGCTTGCTTATTGTGGAGAGGGCTCTACGCTGTGCATTGACCTACTCACCTGTTCAGGGACAACCACAAGCTGTCCTCGCTCCATCCTTCCAACGTGCTTCCTCTTTGGAGGAGCAATTTCCTGAATATCTTATAAACTATGATCTACCCTTTGGGGAAGACACCTGCTCTAGTGAAATGAGTTTCAAACGTGTGTCAAGATATATTTGTAACATTTTCAAGAGACCTTTCTCTTTTTTTTTTTTTCTTCTTTTTTTTTCATCTTTTTTTCTTATATTTTCCCTTTTTTTTCATTTTTCTCTCTTTTTTAGTTTTTCTTTTTTCTTTTTTTCTTCTCTTTTTATTCTTCTTTTTTCCTTTTTTTCTTCTCTTTTAAATTTCTTCTATTTTTTCCTTTTTTCTTTTTTTCCTTTTTCTTTTTCTTTTTTTTTCGTGCTTCCCCCCTGCCTAAGTTTCCATGCATGACACTGGATGCATTTGCACTCCAGATAACGGTGCTGACCTTACATTTTCATAGCGCCTCTCACCCCAAAGGATCTCCAAACACTTTGCAAATTTAGCACGAGCTGCTCTCCACTCTCGGAAATCTCTTCACCTACGGCTGGAGCCCGGCCAGCTCCTGCCGAGAGGAGCACGGCACCTGATTGACACCGCACACAACGCTACACACCAACTCAGGGCAGGGAATGGAGAATACCTTCTCCAAATTAAACTCCAGGAAGAATTTAGGCAGGCTGAATGTAATTACCCGAACTGGAATTTGGCCAGAGCACTGCAGGTATGGTGGAGCCTTTCCCTGAAAAAAGCTGGGAGCTCATGATCAGAAGGAAAGGGCATTAAAAATGATTGAATATTTTTCTTGCCTTTTCAGAAAACACTGTTCTTGTGGATCACCTGCAAAAAAAAAATACATTGGTAAAAATAAAACCAATGCATCTATGCAAAAACCTTCCTTACAGATAATTTTAAAGTGAATGAAGGTGATAAAATGAGATACTAATTGGTAAAATACGATTTCATTTGAAATAAAGTGGAGAATCTCACCGAATTTAACTCTGTGGATGTAGCAAAGTATATTTCTTATTGAGCATAAAAAGGTGCCATTTGTTTGATATCAGTTTGATGAATTATTAATTTTATCACAGCTCAGATGACAGCTAATATTAGGACATTGAATTATTAATTTTCAAATGTGGCAGTAAAAAAGCAGAACAAACACAAATTGAGACACATCTTAGGTGTGAGTTGACTCGCTTACATAATCTGTTTGAGAAAAAAAACTAACCTGCAGAGACAGAGATCTAAATCTTCCTTTTACCTTCAAACTTCAGGTAGGATTTTTAGCCTTGCTTTAGAAATAGTATTCCCTGATTCCTCGGCTGAACTATGCTTATTGGATATCAAACACCTCCTGTGTCTGTCAGCGAAAACAAGGACTATATGTAATTTTAGTTTTGGGAGTATTCAGGCTAAGGAATAGTAAGGGTTCGTGTGTAACCTAGATAGAGCAGTCGTCTGGTTTGGTGGTTTTTTTGGGGGTTTTTTTGAATTAGCAGGTTGAAAAACACAAATGATTTGTAGGGAATAATATTTGGTTTAATCTTTTGCTCCTCTTCCTCTCCTGCTTTTTTTTTCACCACTGCTGGTCATGTGGCACAGGGTAAATAAGCACTTCAGGGCTTGTTTCCTCAAAACTGTTTCTGTGAGGTTGCAGCCCTAAGAGCCAGCCTAGGATTTATCCAGCTCCACCACTGCCCTATGGGTTTAATACTGATTTTCCTGTCAAATGTCTCCTTTGCAAATATTCTTCCTTCCCAACTGTCCAGATGAAGATGAGAGCTTCAAAGTCTTTCTTATTCCATGGCAAAATAGTCAACAAAACATTTCCAAATGTTATACCTCCTTTCTTTTTTTTTTTTTTTTTTCTCTTTCTTTTTTTTTTTTTAATGTGAACAGGGATCTAAAAACGAGCACAACTTGTGTACGTCAGGGATGATGACTGGTATAGGTGGATTTTTGAGGGCAGCATTCCCAGGCAAAGGAAGAGAAACAGCTGTCTGTCTCCAAGCCTTATTGGGAATTAATCCATCTCAAAGCTGGATTAACTTCTACTAAAAAAAAAAAAATAAATAAGCCACAAACTTGTATTCCACTGCCACATATGGCGATTATTTAGAGTACAAATATTAGGCAGGGCTAGCTGGTTGGGTACTAAGGAGATGCTCATTTAAATAACTTATTTTTATCCTTCTGACAAAATAGGGTGGGGAAGAAAAAGCATCTGTCACCCATCTGAGTTTGGAGAGAGACAGTGTTATGCTGAGAAGTGCAAGAGGGTGCAAGAATGTGGTTAATGAGTTACGTCATTAGTGCTGAGCTGCTGATGAAGCACGATGGGTGAAGGGCTCCAAGGCAGCAGGTACCACCTAGGGCACATCAGCCCCATGGTGGTGGGGAGGGGTCTCTGCTCAAGACCCCACAGTGAGGCATACCTGACTGCCTGGAAAACGGACAAAAGATGAGCCGAGATGGGAATGGAAGGGACGCTGTACACTGACGGAAACTGATTTGTTCTCTGAGCTCTTTGCTGATGCAGGTTTGGTTATTGCTGTGCTTAAAGTTAAGCAATTGGTTGAAGTGGGAGGTGAGGAGTCAGAGATAGAATAAAGGTAGCCTTTAAAATACAGCTTGTACAGCAGGACCAAAATGCATCCATCCATCATAAAATGGATGAAAGTTGACCTACTGTGAGTTCACCCAAGAGCTATTGCAGGGACGAGTCCATTGTAAATGTTCAGATGGTTTGCAGGTACAGTTATTACCTACAGTAGAGGTGCGACGTGAGTTAAAGATAGTGTCTGCTACAGGTGTGTGAATACTCATGGAAAAATCAAAAACATTGTCTGAAGCTTTTGCTCTACATAAAGACTCAGATAAAGAGCAGAAGGACGTTCTTATAGATGCTCTCCCAAGGAATGGGGTGTATTCACCAGTCTCCTTCCTGCAGGGAGGTGGTAGAGATGAGCTCCTTTCTGAGTTTCACTTTCCATTCTTGCTTCATTCTCATAACTATGGGGGGAAAAAAACAAAAAAAACAAAAAAAACCCCACCTCATTTGGTTTTCTTTTTTTTTATTTTCTTTTTTTTTTTCTTTTTCATTTTTTTTTTCCCATTTCAGTGGGGCATTTGGTGGACACTCCTCTGGTACAGGAAGCGAAATGAGCCATGGTTGTGTTTCATTCATTCTTGGTTTATATATTCATACATAAGAAACCCTTTTTTCTTCCCCATGCAAAATCAGTAGGGTTTGTAATAGGTAAAAAAAACCTCAAAACACAAAGGTCATGTCAGACTGAGTTTCAAGATCTGCCTGCCTGAACTCGGCTGAAACCCCAGGCAGCTTCGCTCTGGGTGTGTAGACTTTGGTGGGTGTTACATTACCCAAAATACCAGTATCTGTCATAGAGCAGCTCTTTCCAAAACCCCAAACTCTTTTTGAGGATTCTTCTCTCCGTGACCTATCCTAATAGGAAGAGCTGGAAAGAATTAAAAGATAACCCACTCTCTCCACCTTTTAAAGGTGGTTCTTAGTATGCGGTTTTGAATTTCTCTGGTTTCACACATTGCTGGTTATGTTGCCTATTAGACACACTTTCTCCCAGCGGTATTTTATTTTGACACATCTCAAATGAAAATATAGCTCATTATTTTATACAGAATTCGAATGTGTTGTCACCTGGTTTTCATGCGGTAAAATACAATTCATTTTTCCTCCAGGTATATGAAAAGCAGAATGAATCTGTAATAAGCCTATTTAGTAATTTATTTATGTTGTTTTGGTCATCCAAAAATGGAGCAAATGTCAGGTTTTGTCTTCTTTTAAACGTC
Source organism: Pterocles gutturalis (assembly GCF_000699245.1). NCBI lineage: Eukaryota > Metazoa > Chordata > Aves > Pterocliformes > Pteroclidae > Pterocles > Pterocles gutturalis. The sequence goes on from NW_010114010.1 coordinate 64,530, forward strand.
TTTGTGTTCAGAATGTAAGTGCTCTCTTGCTGGTCCTGTTTTAGCCTTTATCTTCATGGTTTGGCTCTCAAGAGGCATATTTAAATTGTCATAAATGTAGCAAAACTTTTCAGGAAAAAAACCACTCAGAGACCTTGTTTATTTGAGTTTTTAAACTATTATTTATCATACCCTGTAAAATATCGTGGATCAGCCCCCCTAAGGACAGGGTAGCCTTTTCAAATCAGCCATAAACTGAAGCCTCGACCAGGATGCAAATTAGGAGCTTGATTAAAGGAAAACTAGTGTTAAGACTAGCTCTGGTGAAGTTTCTGTAGGCACAGCAGCAATTAATGTGGGGCCAGCTAAGCAGATCTGTTGTGAACACTTTTGCTGTTTCACTTTATGCAATATATATACACATAAAGCATGAAATTTTGGCCCAGGTGGGTGTGCCAGTCTGTTGAGTTTACCTGAGCCAGAAGGTGTTTTAAATTATGGAAACCACAAGAGATCAATACTTCTCCAAACATCTCTGGCACATTCAAAAGATTTTTTTCAAAAGATTATTTTTTTTTTCAAGTCTTCAAGAGTATCCAATCTGAAAAACAAGTCCATTTAAGCTTTTGATTAACCAGAACCAACATTGGAGAGGTGGCCTCTTATCTGGAAGCTTAAATTTCAAGTCTTGTAACAGGCTGCAGAGGCTGGATTTAAAGTTCGAATTCTGTTTCATTCGCAGTAGAACGGAAGAGCTGGCAAGCATAGACACTACCAGTGCTTTGTGGAAGCTGACATATGAATTTGTTCTACAAATGTGCCAGGGACACACTGATCCAACAGTTAGATCACTTCCAGAAGACACAGAGTTAGATCTTTGAGCTTGCTTCCAATTCTTTCTTACTACTATCCATTAAAAGAGAAATTCTGCACAAAGCAAACCAGGTAATTAATTACAGTACTGAGTGGTGTCCCAAGAAGGGCTCCCATTGGCAAATATATAAAAATAAATTGTAAAAAAATCTTCAAACAAAGAAGGTCGCACTCTTCTCATCAGCTTTGGGGACCTGAGGTTGTGGATGGGCTTTGGATTTGTGTGTTAAGGTGGGACAGAAGTAATTGAGATGAGTTTTAAGTGCACAAAGGCAGAGAAGGATCGTCAGTAGGAAGGATGGAAGGGAGAACAGGAGGAAAGAGCCAAGTGAAGACGTTAACTTCATCTGAGAGTAAGGCAGAAAAACCTCTTGAGCATTGTGGTGGGTAACCCATGCAGATTTATTGGGTGAAAGAACTTTTTTAGTCTTTTTTTTGTCTTTCTTTTTCTTTTTTTTTTTTTTTTTTATTTTTAAAAAAGGCTTAGTCCTCCGGAATCATGACAGTTCCTTTTCTGCACTTCTATTAAAGACAGCTAACTTTAAGGTCTGGTGTCTTAACTATGTTTCTATTCCTGAATCTAACCCCTGTTGACAGCAGAACATACTGTGCTAAAAAGAGGTCCCAAGGAAAAACACTGTAATAAAAGAAATGTATCAGTGATAAGGATACATACCAGTAACAGTGATGTGATATCACTTACTCTTTATTTCTGAATGGATCTGAGGAAGCCTGCCTGTCACTGCAAAAGGAAAAGGGTACGAGAACGAACACTGCCAGAAAAAATTACATTAAAAACCTTCTCCTTCTCTGGGATGAACACAGCAGAGTAAAAGTGTACCTCCAAAAAAAAAAAAATTTACATGGTGATTTTAAATGTGATGAGAGAATGAAGGAAATATGAGCTACAGAGAGAGACAAGAGAAAGGGGATGAAGTGTTTGGGCTGGGATGGCGCTTCATGTGGCAATGGTCAGAGAGGAGGTTAGAGGATCTAAGACCTCTTGGGCTGCTGAAGATGCTGGGACCCAACAGGACCACAGGGGCTGATGCTATCGTAGCACCCAACGCATCCTTAACCTAAACCTCCGGTGACCCTGGACCACTGCAACACGAGGTTCCTATAGGGTCCTGCTTGGCCACCCCTGCATAAGCTTTTGGCATCATCTTCACAGGGTGGGATGCAGAAATTGTTGAATAAAAGAGCCAAGCTCTGCTGAGCACCAGCTGAGTGCATTTTCTCCTTTCTCTTCTTTTTTCCCCTTACCTCCAGGTGGGTATGGATGAGGAACAGCTATCAGCTGGTCTGCCGCTGGCAGCTGTAGGAGCTCAGGGGACAAGGTAGTCATCTCCTTACCATCTTAACCAGTCTGTCTCTCCAACAACAACAAAAAACACCAGAAGTGGAAGAGAGGATGAACAAATTTTCCTTCCCTTCATGTAAACTTGTTCTCTCTCTTTTTTTTCCTTTCTTCTGCAGTTGCAAAAGTTTTGATAATTCATCATCTTCCCAGGTTGATGGCAAGATCATAATGACCCAGCTGTGGGTCACGATTCCCAGCTAGGTGCCTCTGAAGAGAGACAAGAAGCTCAGATGTGGCCCTGACCGCCCACCAGCACAGGCCAGGAACATCTGTCTGCTCCTTCCCTTCCTTCAGATGGTCCCAAGGAGGAGGGAGCCAGGCAAGTAGGAATATGAAAGGCAAAGGATCAACTGGCCATATTATATTAGCCAACTTACATAATTCTTCTTGGCTGTGGAAACAGTGTTTCTATCCAAAGCTGCTGGGTTGGTTTTTTTTTTTTTAATTTCTTTTTATTTTTTTCCTTTTTTTTCACCCAAACAGGAACACTTTATTTCCACTTTTGGGCAGGTTTCTTGGCCATGGGCCAGCTCTCCCCATTGAGTCTTCCTGGCACCCCCAAACTGACCTTAAAAAGTTCCTCAGGGACGCAACTTTACTGAATAGCAAAATCAAAAATATGCAAATCAACCTGGGATTATGACATATACAATCATGAAAACATTATTCCTGCACTATTGCCTGTGCCCAGCTTCGTGCCCTACTGCTCCAAGTGCTTCAGCGCTGTCTATAGCTGTTGAGCTGAAGCACCCCAGGATGGCTCTGAAGCAGGAAGAGAATTCAATCTGCAGGCTGGTTTTCCAGACACTTTCTTTTCTCATCCTCCACAAGACAGTTGCTATTCCTCCGGATTTCACTCTTATTATTATTTGGGTGTCTCTACTTCAGAGCGAAGGGTGAATGAATGCCTCGTTCAGCCTCTTCAGTCCACTCTAGTTCTATTTCAGTTTGAGGAGCCTGTGCTGCTTCGATAGATGGGTGCAGTTTGTGCCAATAACTCAATCTTTCTGTAAAGTTAGGCATCTCAGGCTGAAAAACAAGGTGAAAGTTAAGCTGCACAATGCAGTCTGAAGCCTGCACTCTTTACATAGCCAGTGAGGAAGAGTATGGGATCTTGCCAATGGAAGTGGAGGAACACTTATCTGAAGACACTTATTTTTTTATTCTACTGTAAACCTCCTTTTTATTTCTTTATTTTTAATGTTCTTTACGGTATTTTGAGGCATATATAATTAGCAAAAACCTGAACTCTATCATTAAAAATATATATTATCACATATCTTTTTCATTAGAAAAATTCAATTTTAAATCTGTAAGGCAAAAACCTCAGCTTTTGCAATTAATGCAGTTTTTGCACAACTTTTTGTATAGTCTTGAGGAGTGATCGATTTGCCCAGCAAGTCTTCTGTCTAAGCCCATACAAAAACACTCCCTGTGCTGTCCCAGCGTGGTGCGAGGCGGAAGAGTGCTGTGGAGTGAGCCAAGGGGAAGTGTCATCTACAATATCTGAACAATGACCAGAGCACCTCGCCACAAAGTCAATTACCCTTTCAAAGCAGTCATCGTACACGCTCAGGAGCCAGATGTTGGCATTGTGATATTGTGATACTAATCTAAAGGGAAGGTTGAATTTTATTTTATTTTTTTAATCATTGACTTTCTGAAGATCAAGCAGGATATTTTTCAACGCAGTTGAAAGAAGAGAGCTACATCCCCAAAATCCAAGTGTTCTTGTTCCCTATTTGATTTAAACTCAAATCATTTCTCTCTGGATGAAGCATGAAATGGAAAGCCCATTGTGAATCTCAGAATATTTGATTTCAGGTAAAGTACCATCTTGGCTGATCTTTCAAAAAAAAAAAAATACATGCATCTTTTCAGCCATTACAGTCATGAAGCTTATTGTGTCCCCTCGCGTTGTCCTGTTAGCAACACCGGTCCAGAGGCCAAGGACTGACAACCTTTCTCTTAACCCTAAAACCTTCTGCTTCAGTAGGGAAGAAGGAAAATGATTGAGGAAACTTTTTAGCTTGGTTGTTTAGTCATATGGGAACATGGACCGCCAAGCAAGCATCCCAACTGCCTTAATTCTCTATATATATGGGCAGAAACAGAAGACAGGAAGAACTTTTAAAAATTACTAATTTTGTTGAATACCTTTACAATTCATGTGTTTTACTTAACTGATATTTTATAGCTCTATCAGTCACTGCACTCACCCAGTAACATATCTTATTTCTCTGGTTGGACATACTAATTTACTTTTATCATAATACTTGAGAAATAATTGTCTTACCTCTCTTAGGACATGCTAAAGGGTTTATTCTCCCCTTGCTATCTAAGTAGTTATAGTCATAAATCCTGATGCTTTGAGAGCAGAATAGACTTTATATGCCTAGCAATTTCTTATTATTTCTAAGCTATTATCCCCAAATCCTAATTAACCATTATTAAAAATAATGTGGCCTTTCTAGAGTGCAAGATATAGCAACACGATAAGATAGGATGTGAGAGTCCCGAGTATCATATAATGTAATTTTGCTGCTTTCCTTTTCCTCTTTTATTAGAAATTTCTAACATAATCCTGCATTTTCATTCAAAGTGACAGGATCCAGTAGTATCTATTTTGCAAACTGCCAAAACAGAACTGTTGGATTTAGTTTTCTAATAATCAAACAACCGTATAACATGCCTGTACATGTCAGGAACTGAAGAAAGCAAATTTATACACAACACCGTGTATTTTGTGGATAGCGATAACCCACCCAAATCTAATTTAATCAAATATTTAAAGAGGTAATAATTAATTTTTAAAGAATTGAAGTGAACCGTAACTAGGAAGAAATGTTATTGTTTATTTTTAATGCCAAAACAGTATTCCTGATGCATTTTTAATATTTCATTAAGGCAGCAACTTTCATACTATATTTTTTCAAGTTTTTATCTCTCACTGATACATTTTTTTTCTGAACAAAGGTGAAATATTGCAGGAAAACTTAAAGCTTGAACCGATACATTCTTTGAGGATCTGTTGTTATAACTAATTAAACACCACCAGAAGGATTTTTAAACAACCTAAGACACAGCACCTGGTTGGGAGCTAGGCAAGTGCTTCTTCTTTTACCCTGTGAATGCATCCTTCCCATCAGAAATGACTTTCTATCCTCTCTTTCGAGCTGCTAGTCATCATTCTTACTTTCTAAGAGAGGTATTTGCAATGAAAAGTTTTAAAGCCTTTCAAACCTATGGACTGCTCTGCCTTGGTCTTTTGTTTTTTTGATGAAGTGTCTCTCACATTTTGAGCCTTTTAGACTCCAAACCGTGGAAGCCTGTTTATTGCACTCTGGCTCCAGCCCTAGTTAAAGGTGTGAACTACCAAAGTGGAAGGGGGCACATGCACATTAACACTGCTGGGGAAAACAGCGCTTGACAGATGGGTGCATGTTAAATGGATGTTGGAAGAAAGGTGTTTGCAATAAAAAAAATCTTGAGTATGGCTTCAGAGGAAGACCACACACAATTTTCCAGCTTTATTTTTGTAATATATATAAGGGTCAAGCTTGTTATAGTCCTTGTGCTTTTTACTGTCAGGTACTTTTCTCTGTTAATCTCAACAGCTTTGATAGGAACATGGAGTACCAGGGTTCAGATGCCATATATACGTAGGTATGTATGACTGGATGCATACACATGCTCACAGTAGTATTTCATATATTAATTTTTTAT
>NW_010114011.1:0-219 GCF_000699245.1 Pterocles gutturalis
GGCCGAGCAGCCCCCCTCCAGAGCTGGTGGCCAGCCCTCACACCCCTCACTGATGCCCACCCGCGGCTCCAGGTTGAGCCCAGCCGGAGCTGGGGAAGGAGATCCACGTGTGCCACGCCATCGGGAGGGGATGTGCCTCCCCCTCCAGACCCCACCAGGCACCGCCAGGGTCCCCAAGGGACCCCCAGACCCCTGCACCCCATTAACAGCCCGGGCAGA
>NW_010114011.1:311-556 GCF_000699245.1 Pterocles gutturalis
AGAGCTGGAGCTGGGGTACCCAGGAGCCAGCCCCCCACCTCACTCTGTACCCAGCACCATGGGATGCCCCAGCTCCACTCTCCTCTCCCCATCACGTCCCTGCTGCCCGTGCCCTGCAGACCCCTGCCATCCCCAGGGCTGGGGACGGCTCCATCAGTGGGGCAGGGCTGGGGCTCCACGTCCCCAGACCCATGGCAGCCCTGGGGACACCCATACTGAGGTCCCCAGGGCTCCATCCTGCAGGT
>NW_010114012.1:0-4195 GCF_000699245.1 Pterocles gutturalis
CGAAAACCACTGGAACCAGGAAGCGAAGGAATGGTCTACTGGAAGGGTCCTCACCTATATATTGGGCATGATGTGTATGTTATGGAATAGATTATTGGTCACTCTGGTTCTCAATCTAGTAACCACAGAACAAATCCTGGGCTAACAGCTAATGCTGGGCCCTCCCCACCCTCTGCCCTGTCTGCGAAGAGCAAAGAGGTTCAACGACCTTGAAGTATCCTAGCAATAATTATAAACATTCCTTTCTTATCAACTTTTCTGAGCATAAATCCAAAACATAGCCTCTTGCTAGCTATTTATGAAGAGGAGAAAAAAAAAGTTAACAGAGTTAACTTTAATCAGTCTGTCTCTGCTTAACCCAGGACACCCTTGTAAATGTAAATTATTTAATACAGATTTTTTTAAAAATTAATTTTTCAGACAAAGTAACTTGTTCAGAATGTATAATTTGATAATGAGGGTAGACGTCCAGCCCTTGAGGGTAGATGATTTTACTCTCTGCATGAAATTGTATTGAAAATGTCCACCAGGTAATGCAGAGTTCCCTGTTCCAGAGGCAAAATATCTGTTTTTATGAGTCTACTGTCTAAGTCATATCTGGTGGAGATGATTTAAATAGAAGCAGATAGAGGGAAAAAGGGAAACTGCTTAATTGTCTTTTCATTTTGATTGCAGCACTGTAGCAAGAGGCCCTCCAGCTCACAATGTTTTGTCTCTCTAGGCAAGCACAGCTGTGAACTGGGCTCCCAGATCCAACTGGAACTGAGATGCGAATGGGAGAAAAGGGTAAGTGTTACTTCGCCTTGGCTTAGCTTTCTGATCTGCATCTTCTGCTGCTTGACTCTCCATTGCTTGGAAGATGCTGACTCTCTCTGATGCTGCCAGCATTCCTAGGAGCTTTAAAAGCTTCTCTCCACTTGTTTCAGCTGGGCTTTGTGTTTCTACATTACAATGATTTCAAGTCTGCCAGGAAAGTGACTGATTTGGAATCTGGTTTTTCAATATAGGGGAGTAATGGCCAGGAAATTTCAGGTTTAGTCATTCATGGCATTTCTTGTCCAGTAGAAGTTGTACTAAACTGAAAACAGATTAGTTTTGCATTTTGTTAGGAAGTTACCTTAAATAAAACATCAGAGTGTTTTTTTACAAAACCCTGAATTGTGTTAACTTGCTAATTTGGAAAGATGTAATATAGGGTACTTCTCTGACAATTAAAAAAACCCCAGACATCATAGAAATATATTTCATGAGGAGGAAATAGATTTAAACACACTAAATTAATAAAAGTAAAGAATATATGTAGAGTAAAAATGAAAGAGTTAACATGAATATGTAGCTAAAGTTGGGAAAAGTAGTTCAGCAAACAGCAAATTTGCTGAAAAAAACACTACTGAAAGAGATAGAAACTGTTCACCAATGTGAATTCAGAAACAGTTTCAGTCATGAAAGACAGAAAGATATGAGAACTACTACTAATCAGCCTAGGACATAAAAGTGTAAAAAAATGTGTTAAGAAATCACACACATAATAAGTTTTATGCTTAACTTGGAGATGTATGAGAGTCTTGGGAGTTTCAAAATAAATCTGTGTTTTGGGGTTTTTGTTGTCTTATTTGTTTGCCACAAGAAATGAAGCATTATTTTTCAGGTCAACTGGGAAAAGATTTTTCTTTTCCTCAGTTTTAAGTTGAACAATCCTCTAAAAAGGCTATTATTTGCATCAGTCTTGTTGCTTTAGAAAGGACTTTTCTACCATGAAAGCATGTTCTGCAGTTCCTTTTTCTGTTCCAGCTTCCTTTGTCTCTGTGAATCCCTTCCACCGAGTTCCTCTTTGTCTGATAACTCCCTTAGCTGTGTCCTCTAGTGATCAAAGTCTCCCATCTAGTGATCTGTTGCTTAGTTATATTCCCTTAGAATAAAACTTTGAACATCTGTCTTGCTCTGGCAAAGGAACAGGTTTCTTACCACGTAATTGTGCTCCATTTGAATAGATGATCGTCAAAGATTAGTAAACCTCATTGTACAGCGTTTCCACAGAATTTGAGGAATCTCTTGCACCTCCTCTGGAATTATCCCTTTATGGAGACAAAAGTTAGTACAGAATGTGATTAAATCCTATATTCAAAATGTTTTTGAAGTCTGCCTCACACTTACAAAGTCAATTTCAAAAGGAAACGGAAGGAATAATTTCTAGATGTACAGCGTCCATAAATCATCACATAAATTTATAACAAAAGCCCTTCTATACAATGATTAAGACACTTTAAATCTTTTTCTCAGCTTTGTTCATTTTCACTTACTAAACAAATTTGCTATTTAATACAGAAGGTTTGTAGGAATATGGAATTTTTGGATAGGGGAAGAAATAATTGACATCATATAAAAGCACTTTGCTATACTTTGGTGGTTTGGTTTTTTTTTTTAAACGTTTATTCTGCATGCAGGGTTTAATACTTTCCATACAATGTACTGAGAAACTATGCTTTGATGATAAAGTGTGTCTTTCCATATCTAGCACAGATGACAACATAACACTGGAGATGCTTTATGGTATTGCTCCTAAAGGAAAGAATATGGCTTCAAATAAGCTATTCTGTCCCCATAGTAATAAATTAAAAATAAGGAAAATATTTTACAATTCCAGTACTCAGAGTTTTTTTCCTTTAATCTGCTAGAACTGTTCCTTACAGATTAGTTTTGTTGAAGATAGTGATATGCTGGTGTTTTTTTTCTTCACAGGTATTTTCTGTCATGAGCATTGGCTTCTCAGTCTCTATCTGAGTTGCTTCCGATGCCACTCTTGCTCTCCACAAGAGACTTCCAAGGGAGGCATTGCCGCTCTATCTACACTTCATAGCAATTTTATCTGCCTCTCAACAGTATTTGGCTGGTTGGTAGAACTGAAGTGTATGTGCACTGTGGGAGAAATACTTGAGGACAATGCACTTGAAGGTAGTCTTGTATCTGTCTTTGCAATGTTTTATTAGCTTAAATTATTTACACGGGCAAAGCAAGCATTAATCATTAATTCAGTCTATGAACACCTGGTGGAAATAAAAGTGATCCTTAAACTTGAAGATATTGTCCCTGCTCTGCCTCAGAATTGCAGAGCAAGAGTTTTTAGTGGCTCAGTAGAGCTAATACAAGTGCACAAATAACTTTGGACAGGTTTGCATTTATTTTGATGACTCCAGAGTTGAGAAAATCATAGGAGATCTACAACAAATGCCCAGGAAAAACTGTGCTAGGCATATGCAGGCTAACTCTACATCACTTTACTGTCATTTTCCTTTTTTAAAACAATGGGTATGACAGTGGTACAATGGAAATCTTATTCCAGCTTTGCTCCCTGATATTATTTTCATGTCTTACTTTTGCAAATGGGACACTCACTTCACATTGTCATTACTGATGTTTTTGATAAACCATGCTGAGTGTACAGGACCTGTTTCAGCAGACTTCCCAGAGAAAAATAATTCGACATTCAGATCTGAACATTGAGTGTGGTTCTTTGGTCAGAGTTGATCTAAACTATACCAACACAGCTCCCATCACCTTCTTGTTAAGCACCTTTTATGCTAAAAAAGAAAAAAAAGTCCATTCTGTGGTATCTTTTTATTTCCTGTGAGCAACAAGCTTTACTCTTCATTTTAATGTGTTTATCCTAATTAAGTACAATTGCACTGATATCCAGACAGTAGCATCTTTGTAAACCATCTGAGATCACAATCAGGAGTTCAGTACTGGAAACTGCAGGCATTTCTTTAGCTGAATGGAGTCTCTTTGAGGAGCCTAGTGATGCTGGGTTTGGCTAATTGTGAAGATCTATTCAAATGGTTCCAGATGGCCTGTATGCTCTCACACATTAACTAATTGCTTAAAAAATCACTAATCACTATTTTAAATAAAAACCTTTTCAGATCCCCAGGAAAAGACACTCATGAAGGTATCTAATTAGAAATATTTCTTGGGCCTTTTCGCCATAAGGCTTCAAAAGATTTTCTAGAAATTATTTCAGGGTGTCTAAAACACCTTAGATTCAAAAAAGCAATATGATTTTGAATACAAAATTCTTTACTAATGTTCTCAATTTGCAAATTAATATAATATTTTCCTATTAATTAATTTATTGGATATTTTCTAAGGGATCCTCTCTGTTTTATGTTATCCAACTGTCCTGGGTCCAGCTGGGATA
>NW_010114013.1:0-92693 GCF_000699245.1 Pterocles gutturalis
TCTGTGGGCGCCTTTTTGTTTGTTTGTTTCCTTTAGGATGCAGCAGGATAGGTATTTCATCTTCCTGCAAAATGCTGTCATCTTGGGTGAACACAAAAAAAGAGCAGACATCCTGGAAGTAAAACCTGCCAGCATACGAAGTGGAAGGGTTAGAAATAGAGCTGTATAAGTAGGCTTTGAGGTTAAATGGTAAATTTAGGAGATTTAGTTGGAATACTAACAGTCTTTAATTTGCTTTAGGAATTTTATGATTCTCGAACCTGTCTTGACATAGTTATATAAAAAACATGTATATCAATTTATTGCTGAGCTGCATCAGAGAGGTGACATTAACTGTAATGTTGTTAGTGATTATTACAGCTGCTCTCTGTAAGTAATCTCTGGGTTGCCTTTTTTCAGTCTTTGGATGGAAGGAGGTAGTGAGTGACTCCAGACATACAGGCTGGTGAAATATGGGTTCTTGTGCAGTATGATTATTTTCACGGAGAACTTACAAGGGACTGAACAGTTGTAGGGTTTTATCACTCATCTGTTGATATTGTAAGGCTCATTTGAACCCTATGTAGTGTGCAGTCAGCACTTCCAATGTGGTCAGAAATCTTTGTCATTCGTATATGCTAGTGAGTTATGAAACTGGTTGTGAACTTGAAGTACAGGACATCTTGCAGGATCTTAAAAGTAATTTTAAAAGCCTCAAATTATTTTCCAAGTTTTGTTGTCTGATAAAGCATGAATTGAGACATGAATTAATGTAGATTTTTTTAGTAATGTTAAGAAGGGATCGTAGCAGTCATGTGGAAAGATTTAGGGTCTGTGTAGAGCATCAGTGTAAGAATCTTAAATGCTGTGTGTTTTCTAATTTTTTTAAGGACTTTTTCTGGTATATATCTGGAATGCAGGTGACAAACTTTTTCCTTTTGGAAAAAAGATTTCAGCTTCTCCCTAATGAAGAGAATCCAGCCTGAACGTAAAAATGAAATAGCAGTGCAGTGAGCCAAGAGAATTCATGTGTGCAGAGTATTTTTTTTTTTTTTTAACTAACTTTATCTGTGAACTCCCAGCCCTGGAGCCTATTTGAAATAAGATAGGAAGCTTCAGTCTTGTCACAAATGCAGCTACAACTTGTCCTGGGGAAGCCTTGGTAGTGGGGTCAGGTAAAGTTCAATGAACTACCAAACCAGCACTATTTCAGAAATGCTAAGGTGCTCTTTCCACTGATCTCTCCACTCTCTCTGCCTGTTACTAAACTGGTAGTTTTTACAACATCAATAAAGAACTTTCCTACCCAATTGCCCCAGACAAAGGCCTGAAAGCTAGGTTTAAACTATGAAAACTTTGTGTTAGGTTCATTTAGATTGTTTTGCTGTGTCAAATACTCACTTGAGTTCAAAAGTTCAGATGAACCATGAACTTTGTCATTTCACAGCAGGCAGTTCTACAAATATAATCTGAAAGTGAAAAAACATGTTATATTTAACATGCATTTGTTGTTCTGTGTGGAATATACTTGTAATTCCACATTTGCAAAGTTCTGCTTGACTTAAAGAAACTTTTAACTGTTTAAAACACAGAAAAAACCTAAACACAATTAAGCCAAATAATTCCTTGATCCCTGACCTTTTAGGCTTTCAAACCAACACATATTCAGTGACTAATCATTACTGCACAAACTAAACCCAGCTAATCTTCTTAATAAATTCTGAAGTCTTGTGTGTCTCATGGTTTCAGTGATGGCTTTTCTCCTCGTCTGGAACATTGCAGAATATCAAAACAAACGGGTCATGGCTTTATGTATTTGTTTAAAGTTTGAATCTATGTCATCTCATGATATAGTCGTGAGTTGAGGAGCTTTTACAAGCATATGTGAAGTATAATACTGTTAGGAACTAAAAATCACACAATGAAATTTTCACTTATTAGATAATAAAAATGTGTGGTCAAAAACAGTTTCTGCAAAACTATTTTTTTAAATGTGGAAACTTACCAGTAGCTGATGAGCCTATAATAAATTCAGCTTATTTTCCATGAAAAGGAATTCCTTATTACTTTCTCCTTCCTCCTAGTAGGTCTGGAGACTCAATCTATCAGGAAGAAGCAGTATTCTTTTTCAGGCTTAAATTTGGAATCAGAAACAACTGATTTAAGGCTTGTCCCTGACTGTTCCTAAATTGTAATTCAGGGCTCCGCAGAATTGCTACATCTGTATAAAACCAAAACAAATCCAACGTGACATTATCTGAAATGTATTTTTTAGTGTTACGTGTATTTTCTGATTTTTACATTAGAAAAAATTCGAATTTTTGAACTTTGCTTTATGTTCTGTAAGTGTTGGGACCTTGTTTTGGGGGCTTACCATGTAATTACAACACTCTTGGAATTTCTCATTTAAGGAAAACATAATTACAGATTTTTGTTAAAATTGTTATATTTGGTCTCTGTATGAGGCATGTGCTCTTTGCAGAAGGAGTCACTTAATTGTTTGAAAGAATTGATTGCTATTCTTGCATCACTCTGCAAATAACAGATATAAGCATAGGGAAGAAATTAGCAATTTTGTTCTTTGTGAACAACAAAGAGAGGAGACTGAGGAAACGTCAAATTTGGTGAACATCTGCAACGGTTCAAAATCTGTGCTGCTAAGCCCATAGTTGTAGTTGAGATTGTGATTGAGCTTGTGATGTGAGTTATGATTGTTATTAGGATCACTAGCCCATCTCCTCTCTCTCTCTGTAGGCTTGCATCTATTAAATGAAAAAAATACACATTACAATGCAAGAGTGCGTTGCATATCTTATCTGATAGTTGCAAATGTTCATTATTTTAGGTTGTTCTGCTGCAGTATCTTAACCAAATGGATCGGTTCCAGGAGTTGGTGGAAGCTCTGCTAGGAGTTGGGGCTAGCTCTGCTGCGGCAAGCATGAGCTTTCTTCCTTTTTTTCAGGCCATGGTAGGAAGAAGCCAGGGAAGCAAAAGTAGAATTTCCAGAATACCAGCAGTACATTTCACTGGCAGTAGCTTCCTACTGGTGCTGGCAGGAAGCATTATAAACCATATCAGTGATCCACAGCATGAGCTACAGACCTTCTCTGAAGGTTTGGTTATAACCTAATTTATACATATGCACGTAAGTCTTTCCTTAGTCCCATTACACTGAATAAAAATCACAGAGCAGTACAACTAGCTTTCAGAATTCTAGGTCTAGGTGAGGAATGCTGTCTTCTGAGACCTCTCCTGCCCTCTTTTCTAGCACTTCTGGAGATGGGTTGATGGTAGTAGGGTTACTGGAGATGAATGCCATGGGCTGCATCAGCACTGAGACTCAGGGCAGCCTTCCATAACATTGTCAGCAAGTAACCTTAAACATTGGGATGCAGCCTAGCATCAGAGAAGGCACAGAGATGGCTTTAAGCCAATTGAGCATTCTGTCCCTTTGAGAGCTCTCCGTGAATCTGTGTAGAGGTGCAACATACATACAGTCTTCCTGAAGTGCTGTATAACCTGTGAGCTGAAGAGAATTTCAGGGGTAGGGGTGGTTGTTGTTTGGTTTGTTTGTTTGCTTGTTTGTTTTTGTACGGTAAAGCTTAGACTAGAGTCCCATGTAGATTTCTGACTGAAGATAGTTATTAGTCAAACTATTGCTTCCCGTTGTAGAGGCTGGTATAGCAGATAAAGAGCAAGGAAGGATGTGGGGGTTTTTTTTTCCCTATTCTGGACATGGCCAGGGGTTTTAAACACCATTTTCTTCTTCCATTTGAGAACACAAATTTTACTGAACAATATTCTACTGAAACCAGGCTGCAGCACTAATAAACAGTATTTTTTATTTTATTAACTGTTTTAATCAGCTTTACTGAGACAATATAAAAGCAGTATTTCTCTTCTTATAGTTATCACTTGCATAAGTAGATGTTCAGGTTCTAATTCATTGTGGCAGGTTTTAACAGGTGAAAACTTCTAATTGGGTCTCCTGTTTTTATCATCTATTCTGCAAAATGTGTGGTAACAACTATACCATGAATTTAATGTAATTTTAGTTATAAGAAGAAAACGTATGAACAAAAAAAAGCGAGTGTGACTCACTTTTTTGTTAGACATTTCTTCCTATAGGTCATCTCAGTTCTGTGTAGGTACAAACAGCAAAAAAATGATAGGCACTGAGATTCATTACTGAAGCTATGTAAAAAAGGTCAAACTCATCTAGTAGCAATTCATAAATTAGTCTGTTTTCATCTCTCATATTGTTTTGACTGAAATATAATAATATTGTTGATAAATACAATCAAGTTTTCTATTCAGGCTGCTGTTAATTGGAGTGATCAGATTTGTTAGTGAACGGAAATAACTAGGATGGGAGAAAGATAGACATAGGTATTGTATTGCTCATGAAAGCTTGAATTACTGGGCTTTTCTAGTTATTTATTATAGTTTGTTTTTTGTTATAACAAATGATTTAACAAATATGACAAATTTGCTACATTTGTTATTTATTATAATTGTATAAATCATTTTATGTAACTTATGTTGATGTACTGACAGTGTGTCAGGATAGAAACAAAGCACGTTGCCTGCTTCAAGAATGCTGAAGTTCTGTTTTTTTGTTGATTTAAGTGCCTAAAATGGTGTCAGTTTTTCCTGAGCTTCTTGAGACTTCAAATGTTGACTGTGAAACTTGAAACAAAAAGTTGATTTCTGGTATTAACCTCTTACTGATCCATTTGCACATATTTTGGGAAGATAGTTTTCAGTGGTATTTTGGCTCTGCTTGCCAGGTAAGTAAGATTAAAAAATCATTAAAGTGATTTCAGAAATATGCTGGTTAGACTTGACATGAAAACATTTAAAATTTTTGGATGACAATGGTGGAAAATTTGTATGTTTATTCCAAAGTGGTTGAACTATTACTAATTCAGTGTTTCCTGGTCTTATCCATACTTTTTTTTCCAAATAGTATCCTTTAAGAGTAAATATTACAGTGTTACATTTTTACTTCATAAATGTGTCATTACTTTAGTTAACTACTAGATCCACCTGTCTTCTGGGGCCTGTCATGGAGTTTAAACTGAAGTCACTTAAAATAAGTGCTGAACAAAAGAAAAGTTGAGACTGGCACTGAAACCGTTGAGAAGGGTCTTGTGCACTAGTGCATGTGTTTACTGTGTTAACCTAAAGCACACCAAAAAGTGTAAGAGCCTGATCCTCTGACTGCTCAGAAATCTGAAAATAATATAGTAGCATTGGTGAGTTCCCAAAAGGGAACAGGGAAGTGGTAAACTGCAGTGCCAACTCTTAAGTCAATGTGGTCAAGCTTTGCTCTAGTTTGGGCAAAGAGACAGTAGCTGCAATAGTTTCAGTTTTGCCATTGGCCCACAGGAGCAGGGAGATGTTTCTCCCAGTGACACTGAAGTGTTTGTGTCTTTAACTGCCTTAACAGGAGCGTTTAAATACATAGGAGCTTATTTGTGAATGGTGAAGAAACAGAAAGGGGATAAATGAGAATGTTCAGTTGTAATAATTCCAACAAGAAGTTTGTCTTCGTTTTTGTCTGCGTTGGGATTCTCAAGTGTTTTCTTTGACATCCTACTGAGGATATTGCCAACAGAGGGCTTTGCTTTGAGCTTACAGAACAATTCCCATTTTCCTGTCAAAAGAGAGTCAGTGACAGCAGGCTAACTATAAATCAACATCGTTCCATGTTTCACACCCTCCTCCTGATCAGATCAGGTACCTGGCCAAGTTGTGGTTAGCAGGCCTAATTCAGTTTGCTGACTGCAGGGCTGCAGGTTGCCTGGGCCTTCAGTCCTTTCTCCTTTAACCTTCAGCCAGTTGCTGAGCTGCTGCTGTCTCTTTCCTTATTCTTCTTTAAATTGCTTTTACTATAACTGTTAAAAGCTTTTGTTTTTAAACTTCAGTTTTCTCCTGTCTAGATGAAAGGGAGGAACTGTCAGTATTGGCTTCACACCCCGTAAAAGACTCTGCTATTGATAGTTTTCACCACAGTATTTTGGAAGTTGTACTGTTGTAGGAAGTTGCCAGGGTGTATTTCTGTACCCTGTGGACCTGCCCGAGGCCACACAGTAAAGAGGCACTTCTCGCTAGTTTGCATGTCTCCACCTTGGTATACCACAACTGCTGCTGGGTTGTCCTGTGACCTAGGAGGTTTTCCCACCACTGTAAAAACTCCAGAGGATTAACTAATTCACTGTGATGACAACGCTGGTGGCATTGTGGCTGGTGCCAGGCCATCCACTGCTGCAGGTTTCTGATGTGGCCTGTTCTGTGAGCTCAAGTTCTGCGTGTTTTTGCTTCTTAATGTTTTGAACAAGCTTTACTGATCTCCACAGGAGCTGCTTTTTTGGTCAGTTATATTAGTGGACTTCGTGATGGCATGTTTCCAACTTGAACTGGATAGTGCTGTTCGTCCAACAATTTCAGAATTTGTTTTGGCTCTGTAAAGTTAGTCCAAGGAAACAGATTTATTTCTTTAAATGGTTCACTGTGCAATCTGTAGATGGCTGCCTCTCAGACTCTAGCACTTTCACTTAGTTCACAATTCCCTACTGTCACTGTCTGACTGACTGACTGTTCAGCCTACCTTGTATTTTAATGATATCTGACCGTTTTGTAGTTTTTGGTTTCTCTAAAATAGTGAAGTCTCTCAGCTGATGAATCTGAAAGTTTGTGGACATGCTGGAGATCAGTATCTGTTCCGAGTTCAAGCTGTACTTGTTTCTTTTGAGGTTTGAATTCTGTGTGCTTCTGGAAGGTATTAATGCTTTAAAACTTGTCTGTTTTACTAGCAGTCTCATCTATTCACCTTCGTATGATCCTCATGTAAATACCAGTAAGGAATGACACTTCTACTTCAGTTGTTCTGTTAGTCTAGGAAATACGCTATTCTCAAAAACACTGTATTTTAAATGAATGGCTTTCTGTCACAAAAGCATGCAGAAAGCAGAGTTTAGGAGAGGCAGAACAGAGGAAATGTCATCTTTATTCTACCGTTACTTTGGGAGCTGGTTAGCTTCTTACACAGACATGGTTAGAGCAATCTTGCTGGAGTGCTGGTGGGCTAGTGTGTGGCCCAGGATAGGTGAAGTACCTGGGCTCAACACTCATCTTCTATATGCAAGGAAAGCATAGAGCATTCTATCTCAGGTTTCCATAATGATGTCTTTATGGCAGCAGAGTAGCAGAAAGAGATTTTGATGAACAGCATTTGAATCTGCTGGAAAACGTGCACATGTAAGACCTGGCTGCAGTGTTTCCTAGGGAATATCTAATCTCCTTGTACTGGTACTTCTGCGATGTGAGGGTTTTAGCAGAATTGTAGAAGATCACGATTCTTCTGATAGTCCAATATTTAGAGCAGTGAAGTATTATTAAAGTTAGGATTGGCCTACTGAAATTTAGTGAGAAGACTGGATTCCTGGGCAGGATAGAAACTCAGGGAAAGTGGTTTGACTGCTTAGAGAAGTGCAAGAGAGGATAAAGAAAAGGTAAAATCAAGAGCTGATGAGAAATTGTTTGACCTGAGAGGATGGATTCATCATATCTGTCAGTGCCACTTTCAAATAACAGTCCATCTTTTAGATGTTCTTGCATATGTGATCTCTGCTCTGAAAAATCTCCACTTGTATTCTTTCATCTTACAGCTGGAATATTGAATAAGTGACCTTTTCTGACTCAGACACACTGTTGTCTCTGACCTCCTCAAATCATTATTTCACCTTTGTTGCTGCCAGATGCCTGACTACCTTCCATCTCCTGTTTCTCTGCACCTCAGAAACTGTCGTTCATTCCTGTCTGAGTCTTTCCTGTTGGTCTGTCACAAAGCTGCTTTTCTCACCACTTGCCTCTCAGATCATTACAATTGACAGGCATTTACATTTTATTCCACTTCAGGAAAGCAGCTTCCATATGGAAAACACATTTTATTTGATGTTTGTTTTACCCAGGAGCTGATCTTAGTCATAATAGCTGTTTCTCATTCAGAGTTGCCGCTTTTCTTTCTGTATTTTCCAGCTGGACTGTTTGAGGCATAGGAGGTCAAGTGACTTGTCCCAGACTGTGAGGCAGTGCTGTGAATTTGGACTAGGACCCAGTATCCTAAAGGCTCCCTGTCTTCTCCTCTGACCATCACTAGACCATGCAGCATCTCTGAAAGGCTTGGCTCTATGGAAAAATACAAATTAAGAACACTGAGTTTGAATCTTTAATTCCCAGAATGTAGTTATTGAGCCTTGTTCAGATTACAATGAAAACATGTTTTTTTAAGTAAATAAACCATGTAACAGCTTTTTGGGTTTTGGCTTTGTCTCTTTCTCTGCCCATCTAAGTAGTGGCAAAATAGTTTTTATCAGCAAGTAATACAGGAAGCAAAACACGAAGGGGAAGAAATCTAGAACTAACATCTAACTGTGGCCATGATTTAACACATATTTTGGGCAGACTGACTCTCATTGTAGCTGCATGCAATTGCAGTTGGGTGCCTCTTCCATTTAATTTGATCATAAAGATGTTTATAATTTGACATTCAAGCCCTACTCTTTGTGATATATACTATACCTTCTGGAACGCTCAGGCTTCAGAGTTCTTACTTAAGACATTTTGTTTTCAGAGTAGTTCCACAGCTTGATGGGGGCACTCCCCCATTCTATAAAGTATAATAAAAGTGCAGGGCAGCTGGTGCAAGAGTTTCTGCTAAGTTTGGGACTCCAATCAGAGGTGTTCAGACCTGATTTATCAGGGAAAACAAATCATGTTGCTTGTGCTTTGAAGGATTTTGGTTATTATTGGCTGATTGTTTTCTAAAGAAAGCTGAATAAAAAAATTACTTGTTTGTCAACGATCATGGAGTTGATCCCACAGAGAATTCTGTCCCACAGAGAATTCTGTCCCAGGTTTTGGACTGACAGCACTTGTAGCTTGTCTACTCAGTGAAGAAGTAATTAGTCTGCAGACATGAACTCTCTTGCTGAAGCCTGATCAAACCTTTTTCTGTTTTGTTTCCCCATCCACTGGCTCCTCAGCCTAGTCTCCAAGCTGATTTTATACAGGTGTGAAATAACGGTCTCCCCATCCAAGTCTTAAGTCCTTGTTCTTAAGGATTATAATGCTAGGTGTTATTATCTGAATATGTTCGTGGGGCAAATTTAGTCTTATTTCAGGGAGCAGTGGTACAATTGCACTGAAGCTCTCCAGAAGACTGTCCCAGGGCAGATAAGAGGAATAAGAATGTTCAGGTTAATTGGTTGGAGAGTTGCAAAATTACAGGCAGCTGAAAAGAGACTTTTGTAATGCAAAATACTGGATAACCTCAGCTTTTTCTGAATAAGCTGTAAATAGAATGAAGCTGACAATGGCATGTTGGTTTGGCGAGAGTCACTGTTACATTATCAACAGAGCCATCAGACTGAGTTCTGAAGAAAACAAAACTTAACACATAGACTGCACTAGTTTTGGTAGATACCTGTGCTCTGACTTTATATTTCCTATTTTCTTTTAAATAACATACAGGTCCCTGGCTAACGCCTCCTTCTTTGGCATGTCATACGTGATTAGGGCTAAATTTACTTTTAATCCTAGAATACTGATAAAACTCCCATCAGCGCTTTGGCCTGCATATCTGTATTACTATAAACCAATGATAACAGCACTCCTGACGATACATTATGAAGTCTTTTGCCGGATATTTTAAATACAGCAGCTCATCTGGTTTTGAAAGTGCCAAAGTTTGATGATGTAACACTGCTTTTGGACAGCTAAGCAGATTACTGGAGATGACTGGTTCCTATGTAAAATGTTTTTAATTATCTTCAGAATGTATAACACAGTATTGATGTTCATTTCCATCTAGATTCTCTCTCCTAGGTAAACATAGCTGTAGCAGATCTGAGACCCTTCTACCACACATGCAAATTAACCAGCTTGTTAGGTTTTAATTTAAATTTGAATTTAAATTTGGAATAGTTTTGTAAGCCTCTATCCAGGGGGAAACACAGGTGGCACTCTCACTGGTGCTTCCCTAAAAGTATTGATTAAAGAGGTCTACATCCAGTGTAATTTAAGGTTGCATTGAAAAAATAGGCACATTTCAAATGGCATCCACATGCGATAAGATTCCAAGGGAAATATTTCAACGTTAGAATTCTTATGTCTGCTCTTTGAAATTCAATCCTCATGGAAATTCATATTCTCATGAAAATTTCAACCAGCTCCTAACAGTTGAGCAAAGCTACCTGGTTTTGATTTTAACTGAAGTAAAAGGTGTTGGTTCAGTATTGGACAACTTCAAGGAGACTTACTTGCATACCTGAAGTTAATTTTTTGCTGAAATGTTAGGTGAATCAGGGCATTACTGCTGAGGTTCTGATTATAACTCCCATAACAGACTTCACATGATCATGTACACACATAACTTTTAAAATGGTTTTATTTATCGGTTTGTAGTGTTATACACAGAGTGAGGAAGGTTGTGAGGTGGGGGTAGAGGGTGTCGGTTCAGTTTGGTTTTGTTTTGTTTAAGCTTGAATTCGAACTCTGGAGGTAGGATTTTCCAAAGGATATCTGTCTTGGGTATTTTTGAGACATATGCACTTGTGAAATGGAGAACATCTGGTTAAACATTGTTAATCTCTATTTGGAGAATGCCAGTCGGTTACTCAGACTTTATGGTGAAAAGAAAATATTTTGTTTTCCAACATTGTCTGTTGTTTTTCTGCTTTTGAAACTTTTCTGAGATAGTGGAACAGGAACAGTATGCATTTGGTAAATATAATGAATGTGTTATGTAAGCAATTGATTTTTTTTTTTTTTCCTAGCTCTGCAGTTGTGAAATGGTCAGCTTTAGTGCTAGCTCAGTCTGGAAAGATGAACTACTCTAAATAGCAAATTACGGTTCTGCTTACTTTATTGTGGGGCTACAGTATGCAAAATTGCAGTGTAAACTGTTGCATTCAAATGAGAGAAAATGAGGGCTAGGGAAACTTGCCTGGTTTTTCACCTGCTGCAGTGAACTTCTGACTTCACTGAATTTGTATAAAGCCTAGAAAAGTACTGAAGTTTAACAGCTACTGGTCTTTCATCAAATCATTTGTAACAACCAGTGATTGGAATACCAGTTGCTCCCTTGGGTTTCATATGTGCAACACAAGAATGTAATTTTACTTTCACTTTTTCCCATTTTGCTTTTGCTCCTATTTAATAAGAATTACTTTGTAAGTTCTGCTTTGCAATGTACTTTGCCAGCCTCCCATAACCATAGCCACTAAGGAGAATGGAAATGTTTACTTTTTTCTTCCTTTTCATTTTTTTTCCTGCTTGGAACAGCCCTTTATATTGCCAATAGCACTTGACATTGACATTTCTTCTTTCTTCCACAGTACTCTACAAACTGGGCAAATGATAATTTTGCTTATGACACAGAAAATAATGTAATGTAAAGTACATTTCAGCAAAAATCCCCATTAAATGCTACTCTTACCTTTTGAATTTCCACTGTCCTATCTTTTTGTTCCAGAAACTCATGAAGTTAGTTGCTGAACATAGGAACAAGCAGTTTGCATCAACAATTAGTTTGCAAAAAGTAGTCTGTCTCATTGTTGCAAGAGGATAGTAGTGTGAAAAAGAAAGGAAAAGCCCTAACCCTCGCTTTTTTTTTATTAGTAGGTTTATTTTTTACTGCAGTTATCACTGAGCTTTTTTCTGTAAGGAAAATCCTGTGGAGGATTTAAGTAAAAGCAAACAGCTTCCACAAATTTTGCTACTTACAATAATTGGAAAGTTAAATTCAGCAAGTTCTGGTGGTATTTTGCTTGGAGGAGGGAGAAGGTACCTATATGTACAAGATCTCCTCTGAAGTGGGGGAAAAAATCTGTGGGAAATCTGCTTTATCTTTACAGAATTTTCTTTTTAATTAGTTATGACATGGTGCACCAAGAATGGCTATTTCCCTCTTCCCCCCCCACCCCCTCCAATGAATTCTTCAACAAGTAGCAAATTATTTAAGATAAATGCCTACTGCTGTAGACAGCTGCCAGAATAGAAGTGAAAATAAACTGGTGAAAGGAAACTGCCCAGTTCATGGAAAGGGCAGCAACGATATAGTGCAGCAAGTCCATGACACTTCTGGATACACATGCTGAAAGACTTGCCCTGGCTGGCCTGCTACAAATCTCCCAGTAATTCATTAAGGGGAAACGCTCCTTGCAACATTTCACTCCTATTTTAACACCCTTTGTCTTTACCTTCCATACTCAGTGGGTTCATTCCTATGTCAAGTGAGCTTCAGTGAAACCAGTTTTTCATTCCTGATAGAGCAGCCTGTTTTGCTCGAGTAGGAAGATTAGATGGATGCTTTTACTGTAAGTATTATAACAGTCTGTGGTATTTTTTCAAGGTTTGGGGTCAAAAGAAGGATATGATCATTGTGATCCAGTAAATAATGTGGAATAAAGTAGCTTGACTAGTGGCTGAAACAGGGGTGAATGTTGTCATGTTTTGCTGTAACTTTGAGAAAGTGCTTGAAGAAAAAGTCATCCTCTAAATATAACAAAATCAGCTGTAAATTAAGATGGAAATATAAAAATGTACAGTGGTTATTCTAGTCTGCTTCAAATCTTTGAAATTAATTAGAAAATTAATTTTCTTTCATTGCCACAGAGGCCAATTTCCTATAATTGCTGAGGGAGGAATCCCATTAACTTCACTCTGAATTTTTCTGAATGCTGACCATAGGATTTGACCCATTTAAACAAAGAAGCTTGCCATTTATTTCAGCAAGCATTTAGTTACATCAAGTGTCTCTATTCCTCCTTATGTAACTTGACAACCCTAAAGAAAGTTGTAGCTGAGTCCTGGTTTGGTAATTTTGTATTTCTAAAACAGATCAGAGTGATGGGACAATACTAGAATTTACACAATAGTTGCTGAAATATGTTGGCAGAAAGCTGGGTCTGGATAACCTGAGTGTATCCACAGAAGTAAAACTGTCATCTTTTGCTCGTAATTTACAGTTTTATGAGATTAGGCAGGTTGGGAGGAAAAATAATGTCAATACCAGCACTTTTGGTATACTTTTTTAAAAAACTAGTAGCTGCATAATGGCATACTGACAGTTGCTGCTATATTCAGAGCTGATTTGATTTTTCTAAACAGCAGTGCAGATCCTTGAGCATAGTTTGTGGAGAATGCTTCTATGAAGACAATGTTTCAGAGAGATTCTATCAAGCATGCAATTCAAGAAGCAGTCTGTTTTACATTAATGTGTCTCTGGCCACAGATTCCAGTATTTTTGAAGTCTTCTTGTTATTTCCGAGTCTACAAAATGGCTCATCATTGATGGCATTCTGTGGGGCCTCTGGATTTCATTCATAAACCTTTACAGTCTGATGGGATTTCCATGGTCAGACACATTCCATTGTGCGTGTGCACACATACATACGTGCGCATGCTGCAGTCTTATCCGTATAAAGGAAAATCCTCTTTAGTGGAGGCACATAAATGAAACATGATTTGACTCAAAAACGTTTATGCTGTGCCAAGAGTAGGCTGCATGTTCACATTGATCCAGTAAGAAAGCTAACCTCTATAATACTTGGAAGTTTTGTTGCCTCCGTCTTGTTTGATTGTTTGCTTGTTTTTAAATAATTTTTGATAGTACTAATCAGTGTGACTGAAGGTACCAGAATCTAGGCTGCTGTAACTCCTGTTAGCTCTCCTGTGGATTTCAGCTTGGAAATTCAGTGAGCTGTTGCTTCCTTGGTTGAACACAAAGGGTAGTTGGATTTGCTTGTTGGAACAAAGATGGAAACATCCAATGTTATAAAGCAAAGAAAGCAAACCCTGTGCACAATAGTTATTTTTTCACTCACTGCATTAAGTTTGAGACTTTATCACCTATTTCTTTAAGTCTCCACCTTTGTAAGTGATTAAAACATTCTCGTGTTTGTATGTGGGTGTATGTTTGCTGTTCATTTCTTAAATCCTGAGGAATCTGCATTTAGCATGATACAGAAGTGCCATGCTTGACACTCTTGTTATGCACACAGAATATTATTACAGTTTCCTTTTCACCCAAAATCTTAGCACTACTGTTTTTCCTTTGTGATTGTATTTGGTGTCTAAAGATTGTTTGATGTGCTAGGGCTAGTTTTAAAAACTATCCCTGCTCCATCAGACACATGCATCTCCTGCTTGAAATCGTATCATGTGCTTTGAGAGCAGAATACAGTGACGCTGTCTGAATTCCAGCATCAGAGGTCACAGTATACTGTCCCTTTACACAATTTTGGAACCTGAAACATCTCTTGTGTGTTTTATTCTAGTTACTTTACTTTATATTACTAACCTGCCAACAGTATTCCCCTTCTTTTGGTCAGCTTGCATTCTGTTTTCTTCAGGCATACTTGCTTTGTGCCCTTGCATGATTCCTTATCCCTGATTGTAAATTGCATCCTCAAAATAAAAGATATGTACCTCAGCACTATCTTAGCAAAAACAGACCTTCAGATCAATGGTAAACCAAAGCATTATTACTTTGAAAAGCAAATGGTAATGAAAGTAGAACTAAAGACAGTAGTAAGCATAATACCTAAAAGAGAAAAGGACAATGGGTGATGAGTCCTAATACTGGTTTGGGTTAATGTGATGGGTATGGTTTTAGCTAATGACTTGGTATTACAAACATGTCAATGGAACAAAGTGGTGCCACCCCATAAAGCAGTAGATTCACTGTTTTTTATAACTCTAAAATCAGTTCTGGTGAGGTTTTGAGCAACTTGGTCTAGTGGGAGGTGTCCTTGCCCATGGCATGGGGGTTGGAACTAGATGATCTCTAAGGTCCCTTCCAATCCTAACCATTCTATGATTCTATGATTGTAGTATGCTGTTTATAACTGACTTTGGGAAATAAACAGTGGTTTTGTTAACTAAAGTGCTACATGTACTTAATAGGTAGATCTCATTTAAGATGTGTTTTCTGTATTTCTCCTTTTCAGAATATTATTAGAAGTTGACTGCTATATGTGAACTGAACATCTTAGAGGGCATGGTTTTGCTGCCTAAAAGCAATGATCTTCTGAAGTACAGGTAGCGTGCTTATAAGGAAGCAGCAAAACATAAAATGTGATTATTTTCAGAATTCTTAGAGGGTTGGGACCTGTGACACCCACCAGCTACACCTTTTGTCTTGAATTTATTTTTTGATGGGAACACAGAGGTAGAAAGTCTTGTGTTATTGTTGAGGATATGACAGAGTGGTTTGTCAGCCAAGTTGTAAGGGAGGCTTTCAAAGGCTTAAGAAATACATGTGCCTAAATCTTATGAAGTCCTTCAAGGAGTCTGGCACCTATCGTGCCTTTGGCAGAGGTGCAATTTTCTCTTATTTCATTTAGAAACCTTAGAAATTGAGGCTACTCTGTTTCACACTACAAAGTAGGCCTGTTCTGATAATAACTTTGGTTAGTGCTTACTTCCTTCTTGTTTAGTTTATAATTGTTTATGAATTACCGCTTTAGGGTTGACCAGCTTTGTAGAGCTCACCAATGTAGAGTGGTTAATAACATCTGTTAAATAAATACATGTTTGATTGGCAGTCAGCGGGTTACCTCCTCTTTGGGTCTCTATTTCTTATCTGCTGTCTTTTTTTTTTTGATGTAAGTATTTTGTTCCATACCTTGGCTGGTACAATGAGCTTCATTAGTGCTACCATATGTTTTTTCTTTCACATTTTAAATTTAATTCATATTCTGTTACTGCTTGTTGATCGTGAGTCTAACTTGCTAAGGAGATATTTAACCAGGGATGATTATTGTAGTTCTGCTGATCTGGTAATCTGTGTGTAACGGTCTTCAGCTAACAGAAGCTGAAAAACATGGCCTGCATGTTTGTATACAGTTTGCTGTATAATCAAAGAAAAGCTTGCTTTTGGAACTTTCTTCTGTGTAGGCTGCAAACTTTTAAATGCTTCATTCCAAATAGTGGCTGTTTTCATCAAAACCCAGGAGTTAATTTTAACGCTTAGAGAGGCTCCCAAAACATTTCTGAGCTTAGTAATTTCCTGTTAATTTTTACTGTTGGTTTTGGTTTTTTCTTCTCTTTGTTTTCCTCTGAGACAAAAAGGAACAGTTCAAAAGAGTTGTGCTCAAGGAACTCTACTTGGCCAGAATCAGAAAGGACCAGCAGGCTCAGAGCAGCCTTCCTTTCTTCTGCCTCCTCCTCTGTCTCTGTCATAAGGTTCTAGTCTGGAATTATACGCCAAGTTACAGATCAGTCTTTCTTCATGCACTCATTTCATATATATGCTTACCTGTAAGCTGGGATTTGGTTCTTATACCTGTTGTGCTACTAGAGAAAGCAGGCAGAGATCATCTAAGAAAAAATTTCAAGCATTCTTTTAATGGCGTCTGGGGAGCTCTGCATAGTATGGAACAAAATTTTATGGGGAATATTTCAGAAAAACACCATTGCCTGTAGCATGGCCTAGATACAGATCTCAAGTGTACACAATTCTTATGCAATTTCAAAGTTTTGTTAAAAATTATGTTCTTGGTTTTAATATACATTTGGGAGATGTCTTTGTGTACAAATAAGATTATGTATTACTTTAGCATTTAATACATTTCTATAATCCATAAGATTCTATTTTAATATAAATAGTCTCTTCCCTGCTGTATGTGAGGTGGGAATGGGAATTATATATTCCAGAGGCTTTAAAAAAAAGGAGAGAATTTGCTCTTAAAGGTGTGGGGATTTTTGTTTGTTTTTGCCAAAACATTTCCTTTTTTTTGGAAACAATTAGAAACTTTGAAGAACTAGAAAGCTTTTTGAGAACCTTTCTGCTTCAGAAAAATTATCTGTACCTTATTGAGACAATACTACATGCTTCTGTTTGTTCAAGGCTGGCAAAGTAAAATATCTTTCTTTCTTAATCTATTTTGGTAGGTAAAGTAACAGGTTAAAAATTTCTGTTACATAAATAATTATTTGCACTTGAATATTATTTGTATGCCTTGTAGTTTGAGCAGGGCAAATGTATGCAAGCAATTCTTGCTTAAGTTCAAAACAAGAATCCCAAAGCTAAATTTTAAATAGAAGGACACATACAGGCCTGTAGGGTGGAGTGTCTGCCTTACCAAGATATTTTAGTTTGGTATAGCAAGAAAGGAAGGAAAATTTGTAATGCATGGTACAAACATGAAGGGGCATTATGAGCAGCACTGCTTTGCTGGTCATGCTTCTGCTTCAGGAAGTCATCCTTATGTTAGGAACCCTCAAAAATAGAAAAATCAGAGGCTAGGAAGAAGAATAATGGAAACAAATCTAACTGGGCATGAAAAGAAGCAACAGCACAACTCAGAAATGTCAAGATTCCGTAAGACTTTTTCTCCATTGAAAATGAAGGAATAAAAAATGTTTCAAATATGGAACTTGCATTAATCGAGTGGCCCCAAGTGTGTGCTCCAAGAATTGGCAAGAATTGCTGCTAGGATAGGAAACCTGGAGAGATTGCTTTCATCATGCTATTTATTCTTTGTAGTGTGTTGTGCCATTGAATGTATGGTAGGAAGTGTGTCCTGCCATTCTTTTGTGACATTTTAAAAATGGCCAATCCAACGAGGAATCTGAGGTTAGTGTACCCTGACCAATCAGTTAATTTTTCATCTGATAAAGAGGTGAATTACAGCAAGTGTTAGGGAGGAAGGAGGACATGTGGAGAGCAGCAGGTTTCAGAAATGTAATTTTCCAAGTCTTCCAAAGTTTTAGAGATATGTAGACATGAATAAAATAACTTTGCAGAACAGTGCATGCTGTAGTGGAATAGCTGCATATTTTCTGAATTAGGTCACATAAAATGCTGAATTAGCTCACGCCTATCTCAGCCATTTCAGAAAGGGGCCAAGAGCCTGTTTGTGTTATCAGACAAGTAACAGCTCAACCGAGGGAATAGACTAAAGGTGTATGATATGGCTGAGTAATGAAATGAGTCAGGTAAAGTAAAAGTACCAGGTTCTCTTCACCTTTTCACCTGCTGTAAATAGGAGCAGGTCCATTGAACAGAGTTGCACAGATATGGAATATCTTGGAGAAGTCCAAGCTGAATTGAAGTCGCAGTGTCAGGAGCAGCGAGGGTAAAGTCCTCTGTAAAGTTTAGGACGGAGAACTGGTAAAGTTCTGTTCAGGACGACTGCGAGTGGGGGCAATGGCTAATCCTGTGTCTGCCCAGCAAGGTGTTTTCTGTGTTGCAATAGGGATGTCTCTGGTCTGCTCTGGGTGATCTTAAGTATTACACAGTAATTCTCAACATCCCAAATGCATTCCCAGTTTTGGACTTCTGAAGCATCAAGTGGTACTGGACAATGGCCAGCAGCCTCATCCTTTTCATCAGTGACCTCTGGAGTGGATCTGAATGCCAGATACACTTCTCTTGTCAATTATGCTTCTATTCTTCGCCCCTTTTTAATTGCCTTCTTAGAATTAGTGTTTCCTACAATCAGCGCTGCACTACTCATTGTGACTTTATCATAAAAACACAAACACTACTGGGATGCATAGGATGCCTGTGCATGATTTGGAGAGAGTAGACTGAAGGCAAGAAGGCAGTGTTGACAGTAGGTTATGAGAGTGGAGGTGACTTAGGCACTGGCAGAGCAGGCAGAACCCAGGGAGCAGAAAAATCCTGCCTTAAACTGAGAGGAAGAAAACAGGCAGGTGTTGAGACTCTCACAGCAATGGTAGTGGTTGTGTTTGCATGCCACTCTGTGCTGAGCCTGCAGCAGTTTCAGCACTGCTCAGATTGCTTTGATCCAGTGAGTGGCACTGATTTGAGGTCAGATCTCTGTAAACTGATGGGGGAATCTCATTACAAAATTCTCATTGCTTTTGTGATACTTCTGGATTCATGCTTATTCCTGAACTGCATTATTGCATTATGCTAATGATCAAAGGCACTCATCCTTTTTTTTTTTTTTTCCTCTTCCCTTTCTTTGAAACAGCTGGGTATTTGAAAGTTTCAAAGAAGAAGAAAAACAGATAAAGGGAGAGCTCAGAAATCTGTCTAAATTTTAGGCTTAAAATTTGAGTTACTGCTGTATTCCAGTTACTGAGTATCTGGAAGACCACCTTGCTACCTTCAAGGAAGGATGCACGGTGGGAAGCAGGGATATTAATTTAGTCCTGGGGAAGAAAAGTGAGAACTTCCAACTTCATGCTTAGCTTATGATTGTGAGCAACAAATCAGTTTGTCTCCTGCTCGAAGGAGAAACCCTAATACATCCACCAAAGTGCACAAGACCTTTACTGAAACATAAGTAAGTTATCTTAAAGGACTTTCGGAGACGGGCATCCTCTTCATGTACAGATAGTGAAACTAAACTCACAGCTTTGGGACTGACTGTAGGGCCTTTAACACAGGATGGTCGGTGCTAAAATGTGGAATTATTTGAGAGTGAGCTTCAGTGAGCTGCCATGGGGATTAGTTGGATGATTAAGAATCACTACGAGTAAATGTGGCCCACAAAGATTGACCTAGGATCGTATGACATGTTAATGGCTGTGCCAGGAGTACAGCCCAGGTCTCTTGGCTTCCAGTGTAGTGACTTATGCACTGCCAAAAGCAAACAGGGTGATTAAAAAAAAACATCAACATGGATTTTGGCAAAAATAGGAAGACATAATATGCTTGAGATGACAAATGCCAAAAGGCTGTTAAATTCACCTCTTAAAACCATTTGACTTACAAGTACGTTAACAAATCTTAGTTGGGCAAATCAGCAGAGGCGAACAAATGTAAAATTTCTTGTTAATCTTCTTTTATTTAGTTACTTCTGTAATTCATAGAAATTATTCCTGCTCACCCAGAAGAACATTTGCAAATTAGATGGGAAAAAAAAAAACAACAAACAACCCCTTTTATTTCTGTTGAGGTCTTGGTTAATTGTAAGAAATCTTATGTCCCACTCACTTTAGTAATGTCTTGGCTTTTTGGATGTTTTCCCCTTTTGGTTTGTTTTCATTTCCAGATATTTTTGGTCCTGTTTTCAGAGAGCATACCTGATTTACTATGTCCCTTTTAACTTGAGTTACAAAGTTTTAGAAGTTCAATAATAGTTTTTCTTGCTATGAAAAATGAAGTTCTCAATGAAAAAGGCTTTTATATGATGATTGATAGGTCTACTGTATTTCTGGTTTTAAAATTCACTTTGTTCATTTTTTGTAAAGCAGAATAGTGTCAATATTACATTCTATTCAGACAAGTCCACTATAGGCACTCAGATGTCAAAATGTTTCAAATACATATAAAAAATAAAGAAATGAATAGAAGCTTCCTTGTTCCTTAAATTATTACTGTGTTACCCTGAACTGTAAGTGAACCCTTTTTGCTTATAAAAGAAGCAGCTGTTCATGCGATTGAAACCATGGTTCATTACAAGCTGACCTCAAATTCAGGAGTAAAACTTCCTCTATTTTACTACAACTATTCAGACGTGGACTAGAGATAAACAATAATCAAAATCAGGATGAAACTTGACTGGGAAACCCTCTATACTCTTTGGCAGAATTATAGCAGCTCTTGGATCACCAAGAGTGATATAATGTTAAATGACCCTAAAACATTCCCTTCTCAAATGCAGCAGGTCTGTGCTGCCAACTCTGTAGCAAACAAAGGCTGATTGTAATGACTCCTTAAGCATAAGAGTATAGAAACGTTAATTATCACATTTTTTCACATTAAGCATTTACAGAGAGTCAAGATGAAAATGGACTTGTTTATGTTGATTTTACACTTCTTACTGGGTAAATCATGTGATTAAAACACATTTTCCTAATATGTGTCCTGTTTGAGTTTCATATCTTTCCTAAATGGTTTTGCTTTTTAGGGAATTTTGGAATTTTATTGGATGTAAAACTAACAAAAGTAAGCTAACGTGCCACTACTCTGTTTTGACTGCAGATGTAAGTCTAGAATAATGTCATACCATTAAAAAATGTAAACTAAATTAATGCTCATTACTAGCCAACTCTTTTATAAATGAAGTAGGGCAGTGACATAGTGCCTTGGATGTATGTTTCTCTCTTTTGGTCTATTGTGTTTGTTATCCCTCTTCTGTAGCTCCCTTGTTTGTTGTTGTCCAATTTTGAGACAGAGCAATCCTTTCTAATATTATTCATGACCCATATAGCAAGAGAGATAAGATTTTTTGCTATTTACTGGGTTGCTATAAAGAGTCCCTAAGATTTCATGATCAAGCTCAAATAGGAGATTCTTTATGAATGTGTGTGTGTTTGCCATGATACATTTAATTACACAGATTTAGGGCAAAAAACTTTGAGTCAGCGTGAAATACCATATCCATCAAGCAGTAATAATATTAATGGTACTTATTCAGTAAACTGGAATTCTTCCTCATGTTATAACTGTGTTCAGACAAATTTTTTTTTGCATTCTGACCTAACTTTTTGTGGAGATGTTAAAAACTCAGTAATGGGAATGTATCTCTGGGCTTTTAAAATGCATTACAGAAGTGTCTTAAGAAATTGCTGGGTGAAAAAAAAAGAAAGTAAAAAGGACAAAAGCTGCTCTTCTATGCTTAGAAATCTGCTGGCTGAAGATGTGTAATGTTGTTTTGAGATAAGCTGATACTATCTTCCACTCACAGATAGTTTTTCTTATGGCTTATGCACCTATTGGAGCACTTGTGGTGTTTGACTCTCATTAGTATTCTTCATAAAGTTTGTTGATTTCCTTTACTTGCAGATTTTGAGAGGTGTTTTTACCACAGATGAGGCTTGTTTAAGCTGTCTAATTTTTTGAACGTTGAGAAAACCAAAAGCACTTCTGTTGAACTGTCATTGTAAGGGAAGGTAACTGAAAAGCTAAAACTTTAGATTTCTCTGAAATATTTTCTTAAATTTGTTGTATTTTCTTTGCTCATAATGTATGTGTTGCATGCAGCGTCTTCTTCCCTACACAGTAGAATTCCGTGTCGTCTTTGTCCAGGTCTATTCTCTGCACTTCCTGTGAAGAGCCCAGGAGGAGCCCACCTAACTTTCACATCATAGTTTTACTAGTTCCACTGTGACTCCATTAGATTACTTATGTCTGCTTGCCAGAGGATCAAGGAGCCTTGCCTGGAGCATGGAAGATGTCAGAATCCCACTAAACTAGACTTTTTTTAAAAAAAACAAACTCTTTTTCTTCTTAAGCTATTGCTCTACTGGTGCAAATTTAGCCATAGTCTAAGCAGAGAAGGAAGAGGAAAGGAGTCAGGCAGACTGGGCAGCTGCCTAGTTGTGACTGTACTGTATGACATGGTGTCATGCGTAATGCAGATCATAGCTGTCTGTTACAAAATATGCCTGCTCTTCTCTCTGTCTGGACACTTGGGGATGAATCTTCTTCACCTGTTTTATGAACCCTGTTTTATGTACCGTGTTTTCAGGTGGTCTTGGCTTGTTTTAATTTAGCTGCTGGACTCTCACTCCTTATAGTTAGTTGTGCCCTCTCTTTCTTGTGTTACAAGTCCTTACTCTTATAGGCCTTTCTTCTTCTCTGCTTTTGGGCTTCTGACTTCTCTGCTTTCCAGACAGACTTTCCGATTTTGTTTCCTGTATGGTCACAGTGCTGCAGATTACTCATTGCATATTTTCTGTAAGGGTGATAATATTTTAGATTTAATCTTTTTAATTATTAGTAAGTGGTATTATGGTCATTAGCTAAGTGTGTCCTCCTTGAATGTAATACAGGATCCTAAATATCATGTCTGACGTTCAGACCCATCTGTATGCTTTTTGAAGTGATAGTCTGCAAGTACACTTACACTGCAGGTGTGCAGTGCTGTTGCTCCTGAGACTGACCAATTTTTTGCCTTCACATGGAAGATGTGTGTTCATGCTCTGCTGTTGCTCGTGTTCAGTGCAAGTGGAGTATGTCTAGCACAATTTCACTTCCTCTCAGCTGCCTAGGGGACAAAATATTCTGAAGAACTCTTTCATGTAGAGAAGTCATGAAGATTTTGGTCTTACTATTGTTTGCTGCTGTTTTATAATCAGTCTTCAGCCCATGGAAGTGCCTGATGGGGGAAAAAAAAAAGCCACAAAACCTGGGGCAAATTCTGTTAATAGCTTTGGTTGTCAATCTTCTCTTGCATCAGTAATATGTTCAAGTCTTCTTAGCTCTTTTTTGGTGAAGGTAAGTCCAAATGCTCTGCTTTCAGGGTACATGCATTTCTGGCCGAGAATGGCACTATCTGCTTCTCAGGTATGCTGAGATCTGCGGGTCTGAGCAGAATCACATGGTGATTCTTGGCCCTGCATTCAGCGCTGACCATACCCAGCAATGATCAAGCTCCTCAGGCCACCAATATAAAAAGAGCTACGGATACTCTTAATTTCAGCCCCATGCCTCTTTGTTCATCCCCACAGAAATGTGTCCATTGGATCAACTGCAGCTGTGTAATGCCATCCATGTGTCTGTAATCTTCTCAGTTTCTGAGTGCGGAACTCCTACGGAAGAAAAAGAGCAAGGGCAGATGAAGACTTAGTGATCTCTGTCTTCCACTGAAGGAGAAAGCTGAGCTCCCCCATAGCCTTTTGGATATTTCTTCATGGCTCATTAACTGTTAGGGCAGCACTTCCACTTAATGAAGCTTTTAAGGTTCAGGGTAATATCTTGTGGTTTATTACATCCTCTTGTCACTTGACTATGAAATGATTCAGCAAAATGTATCAGCTTTCCACTGGGGAGACCGGTTTCTTTTTTTGGGTATCTGCTCATCTACAAGTGTCTAAGCAATCTTACTTTAAGATAGAGACCCAGATTGCTTAGATGCTCATGCTAAGTGAGCATCTCTCTTGATACTGGTGTGATTGGATAATCACCAGACCTTTTTGATATTCATTGAGCACAAGCTCATTGGTCATCACTGCTTTCCAAATCTCTCGTTCACTGAACCCAAGGATGACTTGGTGGTGTTTCAGAGAGCTCCAGCTAATGTCAGAATCTCTCTTTGGCTGTTCTAGACAGCGGTCTTAGGTCTGACAATCTTCTTGTATTTCCTATTTATTATTTTTGCTTATCTACAAACAGCTGAAACTTAGCAGTTTTTGGACTTACCTTTCAACAACATTGAAATCCATCAGACCGAGAAATTACTGAAGAGATGGATTAGGACAAGGTTTTTCAGTTGGAAGAGATTTATAAATTCATTTGAAATCACTTCTTCTGCTCCTAGAATGTAGCCATGCCATTTCCAAGAAAGGGAATGAAAGATGTGCACTCTGTGGAGCTACAAGGAGAGTAGAAGAATGAATAGAATTGTCCAGTGGAGTCAATATATTTACCTTGATAAATGCCCTGAAACATTTAATGATCTAAATGATCAGGAATATTGTTGTGTCTGTTGTAGCTGAGTGTAGAGTTCAGAATGCTCCAAAGCCAAAGGGAGCGCCTGGTGGGAGTAGTGCCTCCTGCTACATTGCTTACAGCCTCCTGGATTGTCCTGTGTGTTCTCTTGTCTGTCCAGGTTGATGGTAAACTGTTTAGGTGACTGTGTGATGGCACAACTTGCAGACAATCTGCTACCTTATGTCTCACTCTTCAGTCTCTCAGATGAATTTCATAGGTAAAAGAATCTTTGTCATTTTAATCTTATTTCAGTGGTTTGAGTTAAAGATGAAGTGTCAGATATAACATTTAATTTCCTGCCTATTTAATTTTAGGCCAGGTCTTTTGACATTATTTAATCAGTGTGATATTTTAATGCAGCTATTGACATGTAACTCTTGCTCTGGCATGTTTTAGAAACACACAAAATGTCTGCAGTCTAAAAAAGCAAATTATGCAAAACTGAAAAGTACGGGAGCTAAGTAAACTTATTTTTTTCCTTATTCTTAAAAAACAACAAAAACTGGTTATCTTAACATGCCTAGAATGGACTTTTAAAAAAATGAAAAAGGTCCTTTGTGTTTGGAAGATGGTCTTTAGATATGGCTCATGCAGACAAGAAACATGTAAAATGTGAGGGACAGTACTAATCTAAGGAACTTCTTAATATTTTGAGACTTTGAAAACTGGTAGATGCAAAAAAGTTATCCACAGGCGTTTGTTAATAGTAAAAAAGAAAAAAAAATCTGTAAATCTGTACCTAAACTTAATATTAGGATAAAGCCTATACAGAATTTAAATAGCTGTGTTCAAACCTGGCAGTGAAGTATGCTGTTTGATGTCATTCATGGCCTCTCTTTTAGGGAACTTAGATTTCCCTGTGGTCATATTGGATTGTCTCAGGAAAACACAGATGGGTCTAAACATCTCAGAGGGAGGTCTTCTCTTACCCAATGCAGAGGCTGCTTATGTAGTAGTGTAGATTATATTTTGTTCAAAGAGAGTCAGAACAAACCACCCCTCCATGACCAAAACCAAAATATAAGCTACCTTAAATGTATTAGCCTTTCAGTACCTTCTTTGTTCTGATACTGCACCATCTGCCACATGCACATGAAGTATTTATTTACTTCTGTAGTGTCTGAAAGTTTGTGCTATAGGTGTTTGAAACATGTAAGAAGGTAGGACTGTGCCTAAAGATCTTACAAGTTAAACAAATGGGATACAAAGGGAGGAAGGATATTTTTTTTTATTTCTGCTTGTCCTTTTCCATTATTTTGTTTTGCCCATTCTGCTGCTTTATGTAGCTACTCTATTTTCTAGTAGCTACTGGGTATTTTCTTTAATTGCACACATGTCCCTTGTTGTCTATTGTGTAACCCTTTCTTAATCTATCATGTAACTTTTATTAATTTTTCAATTTCTTTTAGCTGTCTTCTGTTTTCACACTTGTGTACAAGCACTTCTTTCAGCTGTAAAACATCTTTAGTTTGTATTCTGCTTCAAATTGTTTTGTTGTCCCAGGCCTTTGGGGGAATCTCTGTCTAGCAGTTAGGCTCCTGTTAAAAATGTTGATTAGTGTGCATCCTTCTATGCCAGAGCCACTGGTTCTTTCCTTTGTGGTCATGAGAGATACTCCTAAAGCAAGAACGAAAACTGCTCTCCTTAGTCCTCCTAGTCTACTTTGTGCTTGCTAGCCCCAGGAGATTGCAGCCTGGAACAGCTTTCATTTGGTTGCAAGAGCAGTAACAGTGTGACCTGCACATGTGTGTCCCCAAACACAAACACAGCCAGTTATTCCCAGTATCAGGATGCTGTTGTCCCTAAGAAGGACAGTACAGTGGACTTAGTGGACTTTTACCTCCTCTGTAGTTACAGAGAAGCTAAAGAAGAATGCAGACTGTAATTTTTGCAACACAAACATCTTAACAGGGCAGATTATTTGCAGAGGAGGAAAGCATAAGTCATTCTGTTCTTGTTATTTTAACTACCATTTGTCTCTATAGCTAAACTAATTTAAAAAAATAATGCAATATGTCAAGAAACACCAATAGCTGGACCCATAGCTAACAGCCACTGCAGTGTTCTTCAGTTGCTGCTCATGGTTTATTTCATAATCTTGCTGAATGGATTCTCAAAAAAATATTTTTTTTTTCAATGTCCTCACTTCATAAAAATCACACTATTCTGGAAATTATCAAACTGCTAATGAAGTGAACATTAATACTTTCAGAGCAATTATTAAGTGAACTGAAGAGCTAGGCTGGGAAAGTTATATTTCAGTTCTAAGTTCAAGATCTGTGAACTGGCTTAAATCCAAAGGCTTGACATAGTTTTCAGCTACTGCATTCACGCTGCCTTTTGTTTTTGTTTGGTTTTGGTTTTTTTTTAATTTCTATGTTAATAACTTATTTTCTGTATAAAATAAACAGACTATGCAGAGGAGGGAGCAGTGTGAGTGGAAATTGCATGCAAGAACATTTTAAATCAAAGAATAGATTTATCAGCTATTCTACTTTACCAGCAGTAGGACAAATTTGGTATGAGTCAAGACTTCTGGCCCAAAGCTCATAAAGCGGGTTTTCAGCTACCTAAAGATGCAAGTTTTGCCTTGTTAATCTGTGACAGAAATCATAGTGAAAGCCCCCTCACTTTCCTGAGACATCAAGCAATGATACTGGCTCTCCTTCACCTAAGGCAATATTCCAAGGAAAAAAAGTACAGCTAAGCCAGTCAGCTGTCTAAAAATGGCTGTGTGAGGAAGGAAAAAAGGGTGAGAATAGAGGATGTCTTCTTACATAAAAATGAAACCTATATTAAAATAACGTATTTTTTATAGATTTATTCTGACTTCCCCCTAAAAATTGCCTCAACAGTTTTTCCATTGGATCCCAAGCTTATTGTCCCTCCACTGGAGGAGGCTGGTTTGAAGAAAACCTGGCTTAAAAAAAAAAAAAAAAAAAAAACAAAACACGAAAACGTTTAAAAAAAAAAAGTCCTCTACTTAAAAAAAACCAGACCCCCCCCCAAATGAAACTAAACCACCCACACTAAAAATTAAACCAAAAGATTTAATCAATTAATATAACCAAAATTATTTTCAATCTGAAACACATCTCCTCCTATAAACACTTTACAAATTGACTGTTTAGAGACATTTAAAATTCAACATCATTTAGCACTGATTGTGACGTAATTGTTCTGTTAAACCAGGAGGTTAGCTGAAAGAATATTAAATTACTTAATAGGTGGCTGAACTAAAAAATCTCACAGGAAATATCACCTGTTTTCCTGTAGTGTGCCTCCCTGGGTAATAACTTCCATGTAGCTGAAGCATTGTCCCGTATGGGCTTCACTGCCATTTGTGCCTGTCTTTTCCCATTGCACATAGAAACATCATTTCCACAGAATGGCAGAAATTCCTATCATCACAGTGATGTTTTTAATTCTTTTCTTCTTCCCTAATATAGCAATATGTTTCTAATGACTTGGCACTATCTGTTGGTTTAGGTGCTCTCATTTTCAAAAGTATTTTAATAAAATTTCAGGAAGTCCAGGTTTCTTCTGGAATTAAGAACACAAATGCATTAAATTTTGCTCTAATTAAGAACTTCCAAAGAAATTTTATTCAGCTGTAGTCCTCCGCTTGTGCTAAGATTAATGAATTTCAGTGCTCAAAAGGCCAAGTCTGTGTTCACCACAAGAAGGAAACCCACAGGTGGGTGCCTTTGTCAGGCAGGAAAACAGTCTGGTGAAAACAGCTTTGATATGTGTGGTGACCAGGTCAGATGTAGTGTGTTATAGTAAAGCTTTATTGGATAAGTGAGAACTGTAATGTGCATGTGTATAGTTTGTTTTCCAGACACTCCTAGCATCTCTGGTTTATACAGAGACCTACTATTGTAGTCACACATGGACAACTCCCCCCATCCCCCGCCCCCATCATCATGTTAGGGGTTTTTGGGGGGTGTGAGGTTAAATACATGAGAAGACTTAGATGCTGCCTCGATGACATTTGAGACAAATTTATTTATTTTCTTTGGGTTTTTTATTTGTTTGGTTTTGGGCATTTCTCTTTGGACTTCTAGTCCTGAAGTGACTTGAAAAAGGTTCAGCCTCTGAAACATTTTGTTTCTCCTGGCACATCCTAAAAATCATCAGCCTTTGAAAAAAACAACCTGAACGTTCCCCCATAAGCTGATGACAGAATCCAGAAATGTCTTGTTTGCATACCTTATGATAACAGTAGTGGCAAACAATTAATACTCTTGCAAATACAATCCAGGATTTAAAAATAAAACACAATATTTAGGAAAAAAAAAAAAAAAAAAAGAGCACCACCTTTACACAAGATAATCATTGGATAAAACGAGCAACAGTCCTTGAGGGCTAAAATTCCATGTTGAGTGGGCTAATCATCAGTTTCGATGTCATACTCTTAACCCCAGGGGAGGCTTCAGGTCTATGAAGAAAGCCAAGCCCTGCAGAGGATGAATTTCAGACACACCTGCCCTGGGTGCTTCTTTGTTGGTCAGGTGCAGTCTGCTCCACGTGCTGACTACTCTTCCTCTGATTTTGTGTCATCTAGTTTGCTCCATACACTTAGGGAATAGAGGCATTAATAATAAGATCTGCCTGCTCTCTAACATGAAAGTGCTTACACCTTTTACTGGATCCATCCTGAATTTTCTTATATGATGCTGGTCATCTAGAAGCCTTGTGTGTGTGAGATGGAGCCTGGCCAGCAGTTTCAAGCCTTATTAGGAAAGGACTGATGAGAGAGGGATGGACAAACAATACACTAGCATAAGCCTTTGTTTCTTAGGAAACCAAGCTAAAACTCTGGATTGGGCTGTGTTTTAATGTCTGCTCAAACCTGTACCTTAGAAGGGATTTGAAAATATTATTACTTTCTGGGTTTGGTTTTTCTTGCTATATTTGTCTGGTTTTTATGCTGCCTCATATTGGCTAGCAAAGAAGTACTCAAATTTGATGAGTTTAAGGTGCCTTGCAAGCCACTCAATCCATCTTTTCAACTGGTGGGTGCAGAAAAATTAGAAGTCATGTCTAAGCATCAGAATCTTGAATGCTTATGTCAGGTGGTTCTGGATTTCATGACTTCTTTTGTCCTGTTTAACCCTAATACTGAGCTCACTCCATAGGACAGAAACGGTCCATGGGACAAGCCATCAGTTTAAAAATGGCAGGAGAGTGTTACCTCTCCCTGCCTTTCCCATTGGTGGCTCAGTGCTCCCTCTTGTACTCACGTTTTAGCAGAGGTTCCCACTCCTATTGTGCTAAGGATGTCTGCCTTGTTTAGCATCAGCCAATGTTAGTATCACTGAAGTTGGTACATCTGCATAGTTCACCATAATTTAGCACAAAGGCAAGGCTGTGGTCCTGAAAGTAGGATACTAGTGATACTCATGTGGCACTGCACTCTTTCTCAACAGAGTTTATTTATTTGGGTACGGCACTGATTTCACTATAGCGGTAGAGAGATTTTGCTTTTTAAAATGCTCTTTTCAGGCAATGACTGTATAACTGCTACACTGAAATTTCAGAGAAAGTTTTTTTCTGGTAGATTAAACCTGGGACCAGAATTTAGTAAATGTGGCTCCTCTGGCCCCTAACCTGTTTGATGACAGTGAGCAAATAATTTTATCCCCCTCTGCTTGATGCTTACCTAGTTAAGCCTGTTCATATGTACTGAAGTTAGGTATTTTTACACACCAGAGCCAAGCGTAAGAGTGTTTCACTAGATTACGAGATGGCTTAGTCTGATGTGACATTTATCTTCACTCATCAGAAGTGCAATCAGTGGGGAGTTACCCAGGTCTTTGTTCATGAAGATAAATGTCAAATGTTATCTATCTACATTCTCATATGGTGTCTATCACCATGGTATCTGAATGCCTTCCAAAGCAATAATGTACACAAATTAGACCTAAACCAGTCAGCAAATGATCATCATAAAGATGTCGCTGACAATTTTTCTGGCAGTGGCTGTTTGGATCAAATCTTTCCTGCTTCCTTTCATTCTATAACAGACCGTGAGAGATAAGCTTGTTTAATTATTGGGAAGAGAGGGCAGGAGAGAATTAAAAAAGATAGACTCGGACAGTATGATGGAATACTGAATTAATAATAAATTCTTTCTTTCACCTTCTAGTTTCCCTTTCTGCCCAGGAGGCTAAAGACATGTTCTCTCTTCTAAAGTCGTTCTTGGAGTAAGCACTGCCAACAAAGCCAGGTGTAATTTAAAAATATTTATGCATTGTCAGTTCTGGAATTAATCTTTCTTAATTGAATTGACACGAACTCATGTCTGCAGGTAATGTAAACTGTCAAACACTGCCAGTGACAGCATGTTGGTCAGGGTGGTGAAGTTAATGAGAGACCTAAATTATGATGGAATATCTCAGTGTTGGCTTTGGAGCCTGGTGTTTATAAATGCATTAGTAACATCACATTAACTACAGGCTACAGACTCTGGGGTTCAGAAGGGCTAGTTATTTGTTTGCAGTTTCTGAAAGAACCGGGGATGAGATATTTGTATCTCAGAAACATTTTAGTAGTGTGTTTGCTGCAGTGAAATTTCTTTTCCTTGAAATGCATATAATGGAATTTTGAAGCGTAATGTGTTTCATTTGATAAACAGTGCTTTTGTAGTCTGGAGATACTGTTTTAAAGTACACATATCAAAGCATTTATCGACGCTGTCTAGGAGGGTCTTACCCATTTCCATTGACAGCTAGATCAAGCTTGCAGTTACCTGTTAGTAGAGCACTTAGCACAGTCTAATAATAATGCTTTGCTTTCCTTCCCCTCATGGCAAAATGGAATTACTGTTAGCTTTCTAAAATCCAGAGAGTGCAGGGAGGATACTGTGTGTGTAACAGGAATCATAGATAATGTTTGTGTTGAAGGAACAAAATTCGCTGATGGGCCTTTGCTTGCCGTAAGCAACTGTTCATGAGGGCTCACCAGGATCTTCCAAGCTTACTGAAGCAGCTTGGGCTCTGCGTGACATGCTCAAGGGTGAGGCTGCAGCCAGGTTTTACTGAGGGGAGGCAGGAGTTGTTGGATCCATAGTCTGAGTGATCTGTGCTCTGAGATGAGTCCTTGTTTACGTGCCATAATAAGTACTACTGAGTATCAAACTGCTTTCTGTGCTAATTACACTTCAGACCCTCTTTACTGCAAGCAGGCTGAGCTCAGTGGAGATCAACTGCACATAATGCAAACAGGATGCTGATTAGATTTTAAACAGCAAGGTAGCTGGATCATAAGAGGCTTGACTGATAATAATGGGACCGATGCTCCAGTCTTCCAGACTGAAGGAACTGTGGTCCTAGGTGGAGCCTTGGGGACAAAAAGATAAGATGTTTGTATATCATTTTGATATTGGGACAGTCTCGCTGTGGGTTTGAGTGCAGAACAAACACCAAAGGATCCCAAGAGTGCCTTCTGGCCTTTTCCTAGGCAGAATTCTGAAATGATAAAAAGTCCCTTTCCAAACTCAACAAATGTCCACCTAGGAGAACTAATGAACATAGTTTACCTGTTTTAGTTCTTTGTTGCAAACTTTTTTAGGAGGTAAGACAATCCATAGTAAAAGTAGGTCTCCTAAAATTTCACTGACTTTGGTTTGTTTTAGAGTAAATTATTTTCAGAATAATTTGATATGAGCTCACAATTCAGGTTTTTATAACTTTTGAGAGGTATTACACAAAAACGTTGACTTAGCATACCTGTCTTTATTTTGAAGGGGACCCTTCCAGTCATCACGTCAGAGTGCAGAGAACTGAAGGAAGAATTTCTGTAGGTAAGTGAACTAAAACAGCTACTTTTCGAAGTAACCTTGCTTGTTATAACACAGGAAAAGGGAAGTAGTGTAGTAAAGGTAATGTCTACTAATAACTTTGAAACATATTTAAGAAATTCCTTACCTGCTGCAGCATTCTTTCTGTAGGTGGTTTACACAATGAAAGCATGGGATTGTTTGACAAATTTGGAGGAAATGCTGATTAAGTTTAGCCATGAAGCTCTTCATACTCAGCATGTATGTATCATGCTATCACCGTTATTCTTTGCATCTTGTGCACCAGAATTGTCGTTCAAAGACTGTGTTGAGAAGTGGAGACTCTGCAGATTGTCAGAGTAGTGTGTAGCTGAAGAGTTGCACTGGAGCTGAGGCTGCTGAGGCAAGCACGGTCATGAGGGAAACTGGTCAGGAGCTGGTTTTCCCCTCTCCTTTTTTTAACACTGGGGTATGGGTTCTTGTATTCTCCTGACTCTATGCACTCTCTTAACATCATTAAGAATAATGACGTCCTCCTTAGACCATTTTTGCCCTAATTTTATGTATTGGTAGAAAT
Source organism: Pterocles gutturalis (assembly GCF_000699245.1). Taxonomy (NCBI): domain Eukaryota; kingdom Metazoa; phylum Chordata; class Aves; order Pterocliformes; family Pteroclidae; genus Pterocles; species Pterocles gutturalis. The sequence goes on from NW_010114013.1 coordinate 32,764, forward strand.
TTTGTTTGGTGAAATAAACAGGAAAAAGAATGGAAATTAGTAGTGCCTTTTACAAATGCTGACTTCACTTTATTTTCTCAGGTATCGTAAGGGTACCGTTGTTTATGAATGTGCTTCTGTAATATCACAGACTGATGCTTGTTGTTATGTAAACTTGTCCTCTCTCTCAGATCTTCCCCAAACCCTACATCCTTGAGCTGCTTAGTGATTCTATGTCCTATCCCAAATATTGATTTTCATGGTGTAATTCTGAGTTATGAGTTAAGACAAGTGAGTTTAGAATTCCAGAGGGATGGAACACCTCTCCTACGAGGACAGGCTGAGAGAGTTGGGGTTGTTCAGCCTGGAGAAGAGAAGGCTCTGGGGAGACCTTGTTGCAGCTTTTCAGTGCTTAAAGGGGGCTTATAAAGATGGGGATGGACTTTTTAGCAGGGCCTGTAGCAATAGGACAAGGGGTAATGGTTTTAACCTGAAAGAGGGTAGATTTAGATTAGATATAAGGAAGAATTTTTTTTTATGATGAGGGTGGTGACACACTGGAACAGGTTGGTCAGAGATGTTGTAGATGCCCCACCCCTGGAAACATTCAAGGTCAGGTTGGATGGGGCTCTGAGTAACCTGATCTAGTGGATGATGTCCCTGTTCGTTGCAGGGGGGGTGGACTAGATGACTTTTAAAGCTCCCTTCCCGCCTATACTATTTTATGATTTTATGGTAGCAGTCCATAGAAGCAGTCATGTTCACTGAATAACGTTATTATCACTGGATCACTGCTTTCCAGTGTTTTTTTGGTTTGGTTTGGTTTTGTTTTCTCCAGCAGCATAAATCATTAGTGTTTTTTCCTAATATATCTTCTTACTGGTATCACAAAGGATAAAAATTCTGTAAAGCTACATTATTACAAGGCAGTGACTCATGGCATGATTCAATATACTGCTCATTTGTGTCTCATCTTTTGATTTCTTCACTGTTCCTCATTCTCTTGTTTATTTAGTGCAGACAAAGATGAAAGACACAAATAGCTCATATGAAGAATGCCAACCCAATAAGACTATAGTTCACCGAGGTCTCTGGAGCTGGTGTCTTCATGTTAGCACTTGGTTTTCATATCAGAGTTGATTCTATGGTGTTGCATCTGCCACCTATTTCCATGTGGTTTTTTACTATTGTCTTACAACTGGAGTAGTACAGGATGTGTTAGTGTAGACCAGTTCATGATGTTCTGACTAGTGTTTTATTTCATTCTCATAAGGTCTAGGTGATTTTCTGGTTAAAATTACAGTAATTTGTTTAATCCTTGTGAGTGTTAGTGTGGGTCAGATCTTTTATATATATACCACTGAAAATTTGTAGTCCTGCATTTATCCTGGACATACTCATGAAAAAAATGTAAAAATAAATTTTAAAAAAGGACTAGGACTTGAATTAATAGCTAATTCACCTGGCCTTGCCTCTGTGAATTAGTAGAAACAGTTTCTACCTTATGCAAGCCTTGGAGTGTCTTATTTGGTTGAAGCCACCAGCAGAGAGACCATTTCTGATTCAGATAAGCAGGGTAAAATACCTCCTCATTACGCATAAAAGCTCACTGAGCTTGAAATTACAGTTGAGATGTTGTGGTTTTGTTCATCTTTTGCAGATACAGGGACAAGGGGCTGTTACAGCCTGGCCTGAATTCCTGAGAGCTTGTAACAGCTTCAGCAGTGCATTGGGCTTGGAGGTTCCTCTGCTCAGTTTAGACGTAGCTACTGCTACCAGAGGCAATTCTGTTAGCTTTCTGCAGCTTTTCATTAAAACTGCTATTCATGATAAATCCAACAAGCATGCTGTTTTCACAGATGGGTAATGGATTTTTTTCTTTACCCCTTTTTAATTGCTTTCACACCAAATTTTCACAGTTTTGTTTTTTTTTTTTAATTGCATTCAGATTAAAAAAAAAAAAATACTGCAGGTGAAATTTGGTATTTCCAGTTTCCAAACTGGAAATTCAGCTTTTGAACCAGTAGTGACATGCCACAGTGGATATGTATAATATAGTTGAAGTTTTACAGAGCAGGTGGCCACATGCTGAACAATTGCTGTGGGAAGGTGTTTCAGAGGTACATCAGCATCTGTACTGCGTGAGCTTTGCAAATGTAAGACTGATTTGGAGGCTGGCTGAGTTGAAGATGTTTTCCCCTGTGCTCCAAAAGGGACAAAGAGCAGATCAGTTGTTAGAACTGATGCTAACAGCAGAACTCTCGCATGATTTGGCAAGCTGGCCTGGCTTTTGCTGTGCAAGATGGATTTATTTTCTTCCCTCCTTATTGCCCTGACTGCACAAGTTTGTTTTCAGGGTCTTCTGCTAGTTTGGAGGCAGGGGAGGTACTGTTCTCTTTCATTGCTTTGGGGGATTTCCATTCCATTTTCCTTTAATTTGCTCCTCCCTGTTAATCGCATAAGAGAAGTTTAGAGTGTTAAGTGAACAGATAATTCTTGTTCCATGTATACGAACAAGAAGAATTCAGATTTGCATGAAAATAGCTATCCTCAGGTTAGACCTTTACATTTGAAACTAAGTTCTTTTCAGGTCTATTTTTCCTCCATTGTTATGTGTTTTATTTAATGTGAATGGTGGATGTTTGGGGAGGGACAGAGGTTTGTTTGACTATTCAGATTCATTGTCAGGGCTTAAGTTGACACAGCATGGATCAGAGCAAGATGAGTGGAGACATCTTATTTCTAATTAAAAACACAGGCACATATTGCAATTGAAGTAAAAGTAAATCCTTTCTTAGATCTGTTTGCTTCTACTTGTCTACTTTTTGTGTGTGTGTGTGTGTTTAAACTCACAGCACAGTGGGATCACCACATTTTGTTTCAGAATTTTTTAAGGCAGGAAACAGAACTAAACACTGGGCTAGGTCCCCAATAACAGAGCCCCCGTATGGCAACACCAGATGAAGATCTCACTAGGTGTTCCAGTTCCTTTCTTTCTTCCACAAATACTTCTCAGTCTTTTATTTTTTTCTTTCATAATATTCTAACAGTAGCAGTTATACCAATACAGTGCATACACAGTGCAAGGTTTGCATCAGGGCAGATGGATTATGTGGTAGGCCATATACACTTTGGGATAGACAAATTTGGTGTGGGCAGGACTAGTTTGAAAGGCTTAATTGGCTGCCTCCTACTCCAAAACAGGAACTCTTTAGCTTTGAAAAAAGCGTGCTGAAATTGATCTCCTCTGCCAGGCCAGGGAGTGTCAGAGGTCCAGAGCAGGAGCTCATCACTGGAGTCCCACAGGTGCTCCCACAGGAGGCCACAAGTAGCCTTTGGAGGCCAGTGTGTGTTTCTTGTACTGGAGAAGTAAGGGCATAAGGCTGAAGTGAAGGCGCTAATTAACTGTGCTATCAGTTCTCAGCCATATAGCTATCTCAACAAAACATTTGTTAACAAAACATTTCTTAACTATGTAAATTAAAACAAAGGCTTCATGTATCAGGGAGTGAAAACAGAGGAGATTCATATACAAAATAATTCTGCAAACTTTCTCCCCTTGAAATCAGGGAAAGGTGTGATAAGAAATCTGGAATTTTGCTGCAGGAGCCTGTGCTTTTCTCCAAGATAGTGATGTCTCACATTTTGCTACTAACTGGAGCTTTCACTGTTTTAGCATAAGCTAATATCTCTTTTACATTTAGACTAAGTGTTGGGCTTCTTAAAGGATTCTTCATCTTGACTGGTAAGTTGTCATGTTTGCAGTGTCCATCCCCATTTTTGCTACATGCGTGGACTGGTGCCTAAGTCCTTTTTTGTTACTTTATTTTTAATTTATTTTTATTTTCCCTGTAAAATTTGTCCTCCTATGAGCAAATAAATTCTGAAGGTCATTTCTGTGCCATTGATGTATTCTTGTCTCCCTGAGTCTGCCTGCAGTCCTGAAACAGAGTCTTGGGGCAAAGGAACTTGCTGATGACTCAGTTTGATAATATTTTGTTTGATGACTACATCCCCTTAAGATAGTCTTGTCAAGGCCATAACCCACGATTTCTTTCAACACACCATAGTGCTATGGTTTGATGCAAGTAAGAAAACAGTCTCACACTAAAAAAAATCAGAAAGGGTATAGGAAGAGGTTGGTGGTGTTTCTTTTTATTCCAAGTCTAATTTTGTTACTCAAGGGCAAGGTAGTGAATACGAATAAATATCTAAAGTTAGTAATGCCCCCAATGCCAATGCATTGTGAAGCCATGGCCCCATTGGAAACTGGTCCAATTGGACTCTGAAGTTGGTTCGTGATCTTTAGAGATCACTTCTTCATGGTATTGATGTGGAAAAACTCCACAACTCATGAAAGTTGTAAAGTAGGTATGTAGTTTATTCAGCGCTGAGGTGCATGGGGGATAGCTCCACCAAACCTTTTCGCAAAACCTATCCCTCTATTTATTCCCCGAAATGTTGCATATGCATTAAGTTTCACAATACATTCATTCATATTAATTACCCAGCCCCGCCTAGCCCCACTTCGTATTATAATTAGCTAAAGAGTCCTTCTGCGCCTGCGTAGTGCTCCCTGGTGGTCGATGAGATGAAGTAAAAGGAGTCTTCATTGGAGTTGAACTTTTCACCTTCTGGTCTCTTGGTCTCAGTCCAAAGGACCAGGACAGTTCCCAGCCTGCTTAGGGGTCCGAGCAGTCTCCTTTGTTTCCGTGGCCTTGCAGGTGTTGTATGCTCTCCTCTCGTTCGGGTTAGCAGTTCCTCCCCTATCATCACAGCTTTGATCCTCTCATCCTGTCTTCGCAAGCACGGCAAATGTTAATCATATACTGTCCGAACAGCTATTCTTAATCAGTTATTCTTTGATCCCTTTTTGACTTTAAAGTCCCCTGTCTCAGTATTTTATCTGATAACCTCAGTAGTAAGGAGTATGCAAGGAGGGGTATCTCTCACAGCTGTGAGTGTATAATCCTGCTCTCAGTTGCACAGTTCTACCTGCAAGTGGTATACTGTTCTGGGGATTCCTGCCAGTGAGCATGGGATACAGTGAAGTATAAGAGCTAGTGTATTTTGTAATGTTGTCCTAATGTATAAATGGAGGGAGGTATTACAGCTTTTATTTGTTGTCATTAAATGAAATAATATGCCATTCTAGTGTGTTCCAGCAATTATCTAAAACCTGCATTAAAATGTCTCCTTTAACCTTTTGTAAATTTTTTGCCTTTTAGTTTGAAGGTTTTGAGGGGGAAGCGGTCTTGATGTGTGCACGTGCATGGTTTTAATATAGTCCCTGAAGAAAAGCACCAAATTTATATGTTCTCTACCTTTCTGTAGCTTACTTTAGATATCTGTTCTTTCCGTGTTACTCTGTTACTCTGTCCAGGCTCATGCTGACCTCTTAAGGTTTTCTTGTACAGGAGGCCTTATCCTACCTGCTTGCTCTTGAGTACTTTCATTATACACATTTCAATCTTTATTCATTTATAATGGGCCATTTTTGAGACCTCTAGCAAAATCAAATAGAAATTTTGAACGTTGGAGGATTACGATTGATACCACACTGTAACATATTCTGGTTTATTCAAAGTTCCCTCTAACTTTATGAGTTTTCCTAATTGCTGTTTCATACTGAGCTGCTCTCAAGACCCAACAGAAGACATAGCTGTGTAAAGGGGTACTGATGGGGGTTCAGGTGCTTAGGTGCAAACCTGTAACTGTTCCACTGCTGCCTAACAACACAGTTGCACTTACAGTTTATATCAACTCTCCAGTCACTACTAATTCTGCATCTCTTCCTTTCTGGAAGTATATGCGTCTTCTTACAGCTGAGCCAGCTTGGCACCTAACCTTTATCGTGACCAAAAGTTTCTGTATCTCCAAAGACCTGGGCTGAAGCCTGTAGGCAGTCTCAGAGTGCAACAGGCTGCAGTACTGAATACCCACACTTCCTTTTAGAAGATGTTGGGGATAGTGTCTTCTGTTGTTTTACCACAGTTGCTTAACAGTGACAAGAATTACACAGCAGACTGGAAGTGCAGGTTCAGTTCACTTCTCTGCCTGAAAGGTTTAAACCCAAATCTTCTGCCTGTCTGAGTGTGCTGATACTGATTCAGCTTTGGTGGGAACACTTTCTAGCATTGCTGTTGTGGCAGCAGCGCTGTTGCAGAAGGGGATGGTGGGGAGGTGGCTTGGTCTGCAGAGCCCATGTGGATGCTGGTGCCCTGCTGCAGCCCTGGGCTGTGAGGGGTAAGGTATGTGCTTAGGCTCATGAGAGACATGCTGTAGGCTCGTTGTCTCTCACTGACCATCTATCTCTAGGTTGCTCCCCTGAAGGAGTGCTCCTCTCCTCTGTGCTGGCACTGGTAGATGAGGTGGCTGGAAGTCCCACTGCTCTGTCCACGGTGTCTGCATACCTCCTGCTGTGTTCTGAATGCCCCACTGCTTTTTGCTGGTAGTTCTGACAACTTTTAGGTCTAGGAAAGGAACAGAATTGCCTTGGAGTCTTTCATAAGCAATTGTAATGCATTCAGAGTTTTTTGGTGGCTTCAAGGAAGTATGTTTCCTGATCTTGCACTTGTCAATGGATTTCAACTTTAAGCCACAGCAAAGTTTACAAAGGAGACAAACTTTTTCAAAGGGTAGCTTTGTGGTCAGAGCATGGTCAGACTCCACAGACATAATATGTATTCCCATTTCTTCTCTGCGGATGAATTTTTAAAGAACTTTCTAGTTTTCATTCTTTAGAGAATTGTCTTTCTAATTCAGGTCCCTGTCTGTATACATGACCCACAGCTGAGCAATGGGAAGTACTGTGTAAAAAGCTCAGTGTTTACTAGCTGAGCCAGCACTGACAGAAGATTCAGCACTGAATGCTGCCAGCTCACTCTTTGGTACAGCTCACTCTTTGGTACTGCTTTCAAATTGCTAAATACTTAGGCATCTATTGGCATGGAGTGGAAATCCTAGTTACACAACAGCATTAAAGTCAGTGGGGACAAGACAGTGGAGTCACTTTCTGTTTGTATATAAGAGGCAGGTCCTAAAGGCACTTACAGCTGTGCTTTCCAAATACACTTGGAAGCAATGAACTTCTGATGGCACTGTGTTTTCACTTAACTGTTAATTATATCTTGTTGTTCATCTCCGTATGTGAGGTGTTTCTAGAACAGGAATAAAACAGAAGTACTGGAAGGACTTAGTGAACACATGAGACTTGGGATGTCATCTTGTGGTTGTTCAAAGAAATGCAAGAACAGCTTGTAGGGGTTGAGATTACTGCCTCTATTTTACATTGAGCCAGTTTAGGTGCAATTTTTTCTTCTTCAGCTACATGATGATTCTTTCTTGTACAATCTGTTTAGTTGTAAATACATGGCAGTAGCTGTTAACTGCCTTACAGCCCATTCCTGCAGTCAGGGTTTGGGGTGACTACAGCAAGCAACCGACACGAAGTCACATGGTGCTTGGATACCTGCATGTATCAAAGGGTGCAGCTGCTGTTGTTTGAACCTACATGATGTCAGAGACACAAGGACTCTGACGTACTGGTGGCAAGTGACATACTGCTGTTATTTAGACATTTTTTGTCAAAAGCACTTTCTGTTTAGCTATAGCCTTTCCCTAGCTGTTTCAGCAGGCTAGCGTCTCATGTTTGAAAGACACACAGGTGCAGACAAGGTGGCCTCATCAAACATTTTATTTTCCCAGAATAGAGAAGTAATTTTAGACCCTGATAATCTTTCCTGTGAAGCACAGAGTCTCTGTACTGGGGACTTAGTGACAGGAGTGCAGCTGAACTGGCCCCATCAGCTCACAGGCCAAAATATTTGTCAGCTTATCAGTTTAGGCAAAGCAAACTCATAGGAGGAGGAATTCCTGGTGTTAAGTAATTTCCTGTTATAGGGAAGAGTGATATCAACCACATCTACGTTCTGCCCTTTCTTCTGTGGCCTTGAAGGATGTTTGTCTCAGTTGTTGGCAACTGGCGCAGTACAGAGCTATCCTGGCCAAAGCGAACATCCCCGTAGTCAGCGCAGAACAAGAAAAGCATAAAGTTGTTCCCTGTGCAGGGCTAAAGCTTTGCTAGCTGTTTGAACTAGGCAAAAAGCTATTGTATGTTGGAGTCATGCACAGCAGCTACACTAGGATTTCACTAGCATTGTATGTAAATATTAATGATCACATTTCCATTCTTGTGAGTGAGTGTTTTCTTCTGTTTGTTACTGGGCCACATTGCCTAATTGTAGTGAAACTACCAAGCCTATGCATGCTTGGCCAAAAAAGGCTTCTAGAAGGAGGTGATACCAACTCAGACGGCAGTACCTGGGACTCTTCAGATGCTAGGTGAACAGGCATGCTCAGATCTCTATTTCATAATTGTTTTCTGGAGAATGCTCTTTCAGGTTAAATGCTTTCTAATTACAGTGACACGCAACATCCTTTCTTGTCTTACAGTGAAAATAAGGCTGTTGTGATTTCTACTGTCTGTCAGATTTATGGCATTGATTGAAAAAAATTTTAATAGTGCATGATCAAACATTAGCTCATGCAAATTGCCAGTTATTTCTGGAGTGATATTTTGTTATTAGTGAAGGGACAATCCATCTGGATGGTGATTAGTTCTAACTCTGAGCTCTTGTTCATAGGTCAAGATGCTTGAGAGTTTCTTACCAATCAAAAAAAAAAAGGCGTTATTACCTTTTTGACAGGATGGTTGCTGCTTGCTCCACTCTAGCAAATAGGCCTTCACATTCTGGAAATTACTTCATGTAATACCTTTACTCTAGTTTGTTCAACAGAATTAAGTCAGTGTAATTTACTAATTTTGCCTGACAAGTGCATGCTTATTTTACAGGGCTGTGTTATAAGAAAGCATTAAGTCTGCCACTAAATATGATGGATCTTTTTTCAAGACTAATTTATTCTTGCAATTATTTTTAATCATATTTTTAAAGACAGATGAAGTCTTTATCCAGTCAAGAGCAGACAATCATACAAAATGCTGATTTCAGGTTCTGCTGCAGATTTCCTACATTTCAAGCGCCAGAAAATGGTCAGAGAGATGCTTCTACTTAGGCCCTCCATAAAATTGATATGGAATCCCTGATTTTTAGTACAGATTATATTTCACTGAGCCTAGGGAGAGGAGATAGGCTAAATGAAATACTTCCCATGTGCCGATCAGATTTCAAACAAGAGTTGCATCTGGGCTATGTATCCTTTTATGTTTTGATTTGAGATCATCTCTAGATACAAGGAATACAGTGAAACTATTCAACAAATTTCCTTTCTTTATTTCCTAATTAATGAAGAAATTCATTAGAACTTTGTGCAGAAGTATTTCCTTATTCTTTATGGTAAAGATAACAGTAAAATACCTTAAACTCCAGATTTGTAGCATTATATCCTCTGACAGAAACTATACAATACCTAATCCATTGTAGTTTCACAATAGATAAAAAAAACTGGAAACTTGCATTTTACTTGTGGATATGTTTATTTAAACATTTGTAAATTACACAAAGTAAACAGTATATTATTTATTTCTATGCACATGCAGTTGCTGTCAAGGTATGTATATAGCGTTGTCAAGTCTCCAGTGCAGTAACTAAAAATTGTAAGCAGCATGATGCTGAAAACTTCTAGAAACAACATCTGACCCTTCTTTGATTGCACTGTGAGGTTTCTTTGGTATACATAGTTATAAGTAGTGCTTGTTTTTCATTAAGTTAAAATGCAAAGTTTCAAAGTCTGCCCAATAGAAAGAAGTTATCAAAAGGAAGGATCCGTTAAAAAATAGAGATAGCAATAGAAGGCAGCCTTCTGAGGGATTTTTTATTAAAAATATAGTTTAAAAGCAAGGAGGTCAGAACTTTACCAAAAAAGTACATGTAACATGAGAAGGTTTTTCCTTTTTTTAAAAAAACACCTAGCATGACCCTTGAACCTTGGCTAACCTTGGTTAAATTCTTATGTATCTATTTTACAGTTCCAAATATGAGCAGATAAAAAGGATGGAGAGCCTTGCTGAATTTGGTCCACAGCCTGAGGTGAGACCTCATTACTATTTAAAGAGATGAGGTAAAAAACTCTTCTTTAAATTGGTTTCACGATCTTCATCGACAAATAGTTCTGTTGGGGGAGAAGAAACAACAGAGGTAAAAAGATGTCCACAAAATACTTCAGTGTAGTTTTGTAAAAGACATTTAAGATATTAAAATGGTCAGAATGTGTTCAGGGTATGATAATTTCAGTTAAAATACAGTAAAAACGAGCAAGATATTTCAGATTAAAGTAGACTGAAACCCAGACTCTAGACCATCTACTAGCTATTTTTAATTGTGTAGGTTATTAAGACTTCTAAAGCATTAATTTGCTTCATCTTTAGTCCATAGGTTAGTTTTAACATAAATTTTAATTGTTTCTCAGTAAAAATCAGCTGAATTTTTTATAGCTATAAGGATACAATCCCTATTTCCCTGCTAAAACTGAGTTGATAGAGTATCTTGTCTGAGTAAGGTGTGTATCCTGCTGATGGCTCATATGTAAACTAGCTTCATACCACAGCTGAAGAACAGCAATATTTAAAAATTCTTACCGGCAATGAATAGAGAAGTACTGCTACGAACAAGAGTAAAATCAGCAAGATGATAAGGCCTATAAAGAGCCATTTAAACCTGCGCCACACAATAAATTTCATTGTCTTGCAGGGATTTGTAAACCAAAGGAAGGAAGTATCTGGTCGGCTGCATTTTGAAAGAAACAAGTATTACTCATAGTATAAAACCAAGGAATACTTAAGTGTGAGAGTATAACACATCAAAACACTCTGTGTGGAGGCTGAAGAAAACACAGATAGTTTTGTAATGTAAGATAGCAGTTTCAGTAAATGTGTGCCATTAATACTGAAACCACCTTGCGTTTTATCCTAATGCTTGCAGAAGGAAACAAGACTGGCTTTTATAAATGAAATTTTGCAAAGGATAATTGATGTCTAATAGATCCTTTACTGCATGCAGATTTTGTCAAGAACATCACAGGAGCTAGATATTGTATATTTCTCAAGCTAATGAGAGAAAAATATCTTACTTTGGTAGATCTAGTTTGGGGTTCATGTTGGGTTCATCTCTTCCTTTACCAGCTGGCCTTTCCTCAGCTTCTTTTTCATTGACAACTTCCAATGTCATTTCAACTTTACCCTTCAGAAAACATGTGGCATGAGACAAGCATCTTATTGAAACAGCACTAATAGTACTTGTGTGGTCCTTATAAGCAGAGTTTGGGATCAGCTCATTGTGTGCATCTGTGTGTTTTCCTTATCCTTCTCAAAATACACTTATTTCTGTACTATGACAGTGTCACAACACAGTATCAGAGACAAGTAGAAAAAAAAAATCACAGTGCATAAAATGGTTCTGCTAATTAATTTGTACTTTTGCTTTAAACTATACATGTTTTTTTCCAATTTATCAAAACAAAAACAGTTCTTCTCTTCAAGAAGAACCCAACGACTGCATCTTTTGCAAATGACTAAGCATGTAATTTTTTATATTGCTGTGGCTGATAGATGTTCTGAATATTTTTCCTCATTTATTAATTTCCATAACAAAGTTTAAAGGCAAAAACATTAGAAAGAAGTAGACACACTTGAAAGGCTTAATATTCTAGCAAGTGATAAATATGCATTTATATTCTTCATAGAACAGGTTAAAATGCTTTAGGTCTTCTGATTGCCCTCACAATCACAAAGCTACTCTTGGTTCTCAGTATATATTTGTGATGTACAAAAATGCTTTGGATTTAAACTTTTTTTCTTTACTATTTAATTTATTTAGGATGTCTTGTGTTTCTCCTAAGTAGTAACAAGATAAATTCATTCACACAATAACTCTATTGTCTGCTTTGTCAAGATATCATGACTCAACCTGGCACCAGAGTCCTTCAAGTTAAATAGAGTTAAAAACAAAATAATAAATTTATACTTTAAAACAAAAAATTGTTGATGGAGCAAAATTCCTGAACTTGTTCATGGAACGTTCTATTTACTTCTCCTCTAGCTATCCACTGAAAGCTAACAGCTAAGTGGGGGACCCTCTACAGTCTTTCTTTATAATTTCAAAAGCAAAGTGAGGATGTTTTAAGTACTTTTTAAACAAGTAATAATCATACCGCTAAAATACGGGAGCCATCCTTTTCAACATAACATGGCCACCATCCTTTCATGGATTTCTGTTCAAAGAGAGAGGCAGTCCTGGGAGCCTTCAGAGAACTGTCTGCCTTGTATTCTGGAATCATGTCTATAGTGCACTTCTCAGGAACTTTTGCTGGAATGATTGTTTTATGTAAATCAAGTTCCACAAAGCCTAGGAGATGAATAAAAAAATAAACACTGCATAACACAACCAACCACACAACACCTTGGTTCAACATCAACATTTCCTATCTCTAAATTATACAGGAAAAGCAATCAATATATACATTCCATTCTTGTTTGCCTAAGGCTGTTGTGAAGCAGCCTGTGTTCTGGGCCACATGAGGCTGTGTTTAAGCCTATCTTGCTCGTGTTGATAAATTTGATTTAGCAAGCTCTCCTCTCCTCCTTTTTAATGTAAGATCACTTGATTTTTAATAGAGTATTTTTTTTACACACACACCTAAACAGAAGATATCCAAATACAGCAATGTAATACTAATGGAATTTCTGATACTTAAATGCATGATTTAGCTAGCTTTAGTGATGGTTATAAATCAATTATTTGTGTTCAGATTTTGAGGCCTATATGGTTTGTATGTAAGCTGAAGACTTTGGAGCTGTCTTAATACAGGGCAGAGAATCTTCTGCAGAGATCCAAAAAAGTAGGGATTAATAATGGTGTGAAGTAGAATTAATAATTGTGTGATGCAGATTGCTTAACCCAAATTACAGCCTTATGTCAATATTCTTACTTAGAATTAAAGTACTCATGTTTTACATAATTTTACTTGAAAGAAGCAATGTAAGTTTTCATGCACATTATCGTTTCATGTACTTTGTGATAGGGCTTACCTGAATTAAAAGTATCGTGATTTACCTGCAAGTAGGCCTTTACTGAGTGAATATTCACTCATTCATTCCTGAGCACAAGTAACCCGGTACTGTGTGGGAAAGCAGGAGTGTATTTGCATGCTCAGTGGCTCACTTTGTAAACACAATCCTTATGCAATCATTTAAAATTGTTAATTTTTATCTCTTACTTTGAAACAACAATAATTATTTTCTTAGAAGTCTTACCCAGATAGTCATCCAAGGAGAACTTGTCATTATCCCATATTTGAATGATCAGTTTGGGTGGAATTCTGAATTCTGTCTTGTCAAGACTCCAAAAGTGTTCCTAAAATTTTAAAAAACAAAACCCAAGTATCTTTTTGAAATTATTTATGAAAATTCAAAGCTGCGGTTTGTTAGTACTTTTGAATTCTGGGGTTGGTGGAAATACTAAGGATCTAACCTTGCCCTTGTTAAGACGAGGCTGCTGTTGTTACCAGTGTGTTGTTCCTGGCTCAAAGGCAAAATTGAATCTGTTCACAACATGCAGAACTGAGCAAAACTGTCTCTTTCACTATATAGGTACAAAATTATCAGACTTTACAATTGTATTCTAAGTATTGTAATCTTTAGAAAACGTTACCTTTTTAGAAACTACACAAAGTTGCTCCGCTGGGAGATAGTCAAAAGGAAAAACAAATCTCCAGTTAAAGTTCCCTTCACCATCCAATGATCGGTAGTGAACATCAGTTTTCTGCTTATTTTCTTCATTACCAGGCATCCATCTGAAAATAGAGATGTGTCTGGTGTTTGTAGTGGGACTGCACTGGTCTTTGTTTGTACTGTAACTCTGACATTAAGTGGTTGCAAACAAGCTGTAGGAGTTGCTCACAGAGGGTTGAAGTGTCTTTCACACCCTTTCTCAGTTTAGTTCCAATTTGGCACTGTAAATAGGAACATGTGAACTGAATTTCTGATCTGCTAAGACCAGTCCTGTATCAGTGGTGAGTTGTTGGCAGGGTTTTAAATTTCTTTTTTAGGAGAAATTAGATCAATAGCCTGGTAGTATATTTCTCTGATTTCTGTTGAATTTTTTACGTTAAGACTAGGAAACGTAAAAAGTAAGAATCCAGGTTATGCAGCACCAAAGCTAACTCACTGTCTTTTCAGTTGCTTCCCACCTCAAGAAATGAACTTCTGGGATCTTTCACTGCACATTAACTGGTTATGCTTTATCTCATAATACTTCGTACTTCTCTAAGGTTACAACTATTTCGGAGGCTATAGTGTGCATTGACTTGACTGAACCAAATAATCTTGGCTGAACCAAATCATGGTCTAGGCATTCCCAGGACATTCAGAACATCATTTATTTGTGTTACATGACAGGGTGCTCTTACCCCTTCACGTAAATGTCACTCATTTCTTCCCCTGTGATGCTCTTTTCATCCAGAAGAACATCTTTGGTGTTCCAGACAATCACCCGCAAGACATACCTAAGAGAGAAGATGTTTAGAGAAAGAGAATTGAATTCTGTTTGTCAGGGTGGCCAGATAGTGTGGAGCATATACAGATACTCACTTCTTGGCTTTTCGGGGAGTGATGTTGAAGGGAGGGCCTGGAGGTCCTAAACTTTTGGGGAAAACATCAACCCACATCTGGAGCTTTCCCTGTAGCAGTGGAGAAGATGGATGAGTGATTGTTTTTTGCATACAGGCTTGTCATGGTAATTCCACAGAACGGCTTACTGACTTGCTTAGTACTAGTTTTAGCCACAGAGCAGAGCTTACTCATGTTACCAATGTCAGGACTTCTACAGACTTGAGACAGGAGCAAGCCCAATCCCTCATGTTTATAGAAGCTGCTTCAAAAGAACAATGCCAAGAATTCAGAAGATAGTAGGGATGTAAATTCCTAGTCAATTCAGTGCAAGTGAGGTGCCTAAATGGTTCTCATTCTGTAGGTCCAAGTTTCTCTTCTCTCAGAGGTGGTATTAAGTACTGTGTCCTACGTGTGGCTGATAGTTTGCGGCTGGTGGCCTACTCAGTATAGACCATCAGTCCCCTTAACTATACTCTGAAGTAAGGCAACCAATGCAGATCTTATACTCTATTTCAAATGCAAGCCCCTTTATTTCTGAAGATAATTTTTCTGGTTGCTGCAGAACCTTTCTTTAAAAACCAACTGCTGGTGAGTTAGCAAATGCTAGAAAACAGACGTTAGCCTTAGTTCCTCTCTAACAGAGAGGTCCAATCTAAGAATTCATGTTTAAACTAGCACCTCTGGACCTTGTAGAGAAATAACAAGTTTGATCTTATTTGTTGAATGTAGCTAGGAAGCTCTTGAGACAGGCTGTCTCCTTTATTGTTGGTGAGGTATTAAACACATATTCCAGTTTATTTCAGTGACAAAGTAATAAATCTTTCCCAATTTCCACTCTTTCAATGCTTAAGGTGTCATTTGGGGGTCTTAATGGCAAAACATAATCGCATTTTGTTATGCTTCTAGACTGACCTGCTTTAGTTTCTCAGCCAAGTAATATTAGTTTGTAGCCCTCTTCCCACTGAGTGACACCACTCTCTATTGGCAATATGATATAAATGCAGGAATAAGGAATGCCCCATTCAAGAAACAAGAAGTAAACCAGTTCGTAGTACCTGGGAGATGTTGGGCTGGAAGGTGCTATATAAGGTCCTTGTCTCCACATGTTCGGGTACCAAACCCTGGGTTCTGAGGATATGAAGGGCTATCCGCTCTAAACGCTCTTCCCCTGGACCAAGGTGCTGATGGAGAATTTTGTTAGCTTCTGAAATAAAAGAAATGGTAGAAGAACAGGAGCTCATGAACCAGAATTTGTATTTGGACTTTTTAAAAAAAATTAAAACCAGTTATTTTTTTAGATTTTCCATAAATAACTGAAAAATTTAATATTTGTATCAATATGAATTTAAGACAAATATAAAATAAGTGAACAAGCTCACCAGCTTCCTCCAAAGTATAGTCTCGTCCCCCGTAGTTAATCTTTTTACCATTCTCAGAGAGGACAGGAGGAGCATAGCCTTTAAACCTGGCTACATTTTGCAATAACTGGGTTGGTTTTAGTTGATCACGCCAGGTATTCACACCTGAACTTTTAGGAAAGCAACAGAAACACATCCTAAAATTATTCACCATTCAGGGCACTTACACATCATGTAAAATGTATTTATTAAACTAATTCAGAAAGGGCAGCACTGTAACTGCCTAGATTGAGGCCACTTGACTTTGATACAGTGATATAATTTTGTACCTTCCAAGACAGTGCTTTTTTCTTTACATAGCAAAATAATTTACGCTAACAGATGTTTTCTTATTTATTTTTGTATTTATTTCCATGAGTAGGTCAGAAAATTCAGTTAAGCATGTGTTCTCTGGACAGAAGTAACACACGTTACCATATAAAAAGACTATTAAGATGTTGGACATCATTCTGAATGTTTGACATCATTCTGTTTGACATATCTTCTGAAGACTTTGCAGCTTAACTTGGAATTCAGATGACAGAGTGAGCACAACAAACACTCATGAGAAGCAACAGCATTGTTTTTTACCCATATAATTAAGACGAAGGAAGCCCAGATTTTTTACAGAGACTGGGTACTAGACCTTACAGGTAAAAATTTTCATAGACAAAATTACTTACATGCAATACTGCTGTGGGATGCCACAGTGAGATCCATAACGAGAAAGGAATCTGTTCTCAAGATCAATTATGGTTTCACCCACTTTTTCATCACGAGTCAATGTGTCATAGTCATAGACTGAAATTTTCAGATCCTTTTCTTGAGGCAAGAAGCAGCTGAGTTCATACATTCTAAACATAAAAATGTCCAGTTAATACTATTGCTCTTTTGATACTTTGAAACTTAAAAACCACATTTTAGTTTATTTTTGAGCAATAGCCTTTGCAAGATATTAAAGGGACGCTTCCGATGCTGATATATCTAGCAGTAAACACTCATGCTCCCATTTCTTTTTACACTTATTAATAATTCTGTTTGTGCTCCTATGGATATTACAGCCTTCCTTTCTGCACAGTGTATTACTTAGACGTTTTCTGTGCAAGCAGCTTGAATTGGGACTGAGCAAGAAACTAGTGGGATTGTAAAAAAGGGTGGTTGTTCAATACATTGTTTCTGTATCATTAGAAAATTTAATTTTTTTTTTAATCACAATGCAAACACAGTTGGAGCCCTAAAAAATACAGTCCAAATGTTTAGCTTCTATGACTAGAAGGGATCATTCTGTCATCTAGCTGTCCTACACAAAACAGACTACAGAGTTTTCTCAAATTAATTTTCTGAATTTACTTTCAAGATATGCAGCCTCATGGTTTCTACTGCTGCTGAATCTATTACCCTTGAGATAAAGTATTCCATGGTTAATTTTTCTATACATAATTTTGTTTGTTTTATTTCTAGTCTCACTTTTTAACTTTACTTCCAGAATCATTCTGGAAAAAACTTGGAATGTTGAAGGTACTTTGTACCTGTAATCAAGTCCCTTTGCTGTCTATTTCTTTGCATAATCTCAACCATTTAAATCCTGTAGCACATCATTGCAAAGTGTGCTTTCCAAAGTCTTTATAATCCTTCTAGTTTCTCCTCTTCTAACTTTCTAATTTATCAAAATCCTCCTCTAACTCTGGACACCAAACCAGACCCAGAATTTCATTAATAATTAGAAAGATGATGTATCTTCTCCATTCCTAATCAGTATTTTTTTGTTCATCATCATATCATCAGCCTTTCAAGGAAAGACCAGTGAACTGGGAATACATATTAAGCTGATTATTCATCATGACATCCAGGTAGTTTTCAGAGTTAAAACTTTTCTGTATTCTATAAGCATATTTTGTTATTCTTGTATGTATAACACAGGGCAGTTTTAAGATATATACATTGTGCAATTTACCCATGTGATACAAAAAATCTATAGACTAGCTGCACACATCTGTTGTCCAGTAATTTCAAAGGGAAATGCCTTATTCAACTTTACTCACAATTAACTGTCAGTATGTAACTATGAGTAGAGCACTGTCTATTTCAAATAATGGTTTATCTTAAAAAATAGGAAAACATTCTAAAATACAATAAATTGAAAGTATAAAAAAGGTTGTTACCTGCCAAAAATTGGGTTGAGAGTATTAGGCACATAATTATCTCTGTCTTCAATTACTTTTTTACTTAGGGATATTTTTATATAAGGATCACACTATTTAAAATAAGAAAAATAAGAAAAAATATTGTTAAGAAATAGTTATCAGGAGTAACTTTATTTAAAATAAGCAGAGTTAGCTCGCAGACATTCCAAAAGCAAAAAGGCTCACCAGCCCATTATTATCCTGGGGTTGAAGCTGCAAAGCTCGAACAATATAAATTCTCACAATACACTCCTGAGGCCCACTGTCTGGTAGCTCACGGAACTGGCGAGGAGGAGGTGGAATAGTGGGATCGTCAGGTAATGCATAAATTTTAAAGGATCCCTGAAAAATAACATAAAGACTCAGTCAAGTTAAATGTAGAAAAGTCACTCTGCTAAGTTTGTTTTCTCTTATTTATCCTACGCATAGACACTCTCTTTATATATAGGAACAGCAAAATTATAGCCTGATCCGCAGTCACTTAGAATTCTTTTGTTTTGCTTTAGTGGGTTTTGAATAAGACTTCCAATGAAGGCAAGGTTATATCCTTAGCTGATTTAAATCAATACAGCTCATTTGATTTTTGATTTCAACAAAATTACTCAGTTTGCTCCAGCTGAGAACACACAACACATACTTCATATGTGTTTCCCTCTCTAGAAGCATAATTTCATGTTTGGTTTTGGGGGGCTTTTTGTTTGGTTGGTTTTTATAACATACAATGTTAATGTTATTTTAATCTTTAAAAGTCATAGACAGAGTCACAGAAATATTATAAAATACCTTTTCCATTCATTCTAAAAATGTACTTTGCTCAGAACATCTGCAGGTGAAACTTTAGCCCTATGCAAGAGTTTATTTGGGAAGGTTCTGTTCCACAGGTACCAGGGAAGATCACTTTAGCAGGAATTATATTTCTTTAAAATTGACACATATCCCATTTGGTGTGAGCCATGTTTAGCTGTGCCATCCTTGAAAAAGAAGGGCCTGTAAGCAGTTACAAGCATCTGTTGCCCCTGTTAATGCATACACCCATATTTAAGCTGAAATGCTCGACTCTAGACTTTCTTATCATGATAACTACTTATGTACAAAAGACTGCATCTAGCGTTTTGGTAGTTGCCCATTATTTGAAATTTACCTTGAATTCCCCAACCACTGATGGATCATCACTGTCCTCAGATTTCCCTCTGTATAGTTTAAATGTATCACAGAAGTCTGTTAAGCTATTAAATTCAGGTACTTTTTCCAATTCACAGTCATACACCTTAAAAATAGAAAAGAAAAAGGAAAATGAAAAAAGTGCAGTTTAGAAATTATCATACATATCATCTCTACCATTGTGGCATTGCAAAGCATATTCTGTGTTTCATGGAATACCTTAAGGAACCAAAGCATTTGGAACTATTTTTATTTTTACATTGAAGCGGAAGCAAATGCAGTGTTTGGAGAACATGCTATCAAGCTTCATTTAGGCCTTGTTAAAAACTGAGTAAATAGCATTTCACAAGCTTATCTTTACTTTGTTAGGTGTATTAGATGAGAAATGAAAGTGGTCTAGCTTCAGCTTTTAACCAACAGACAGTAAAAGTACTGATCCTCTGTGTTCACTTTCTCAGTGTGTATGTTTATTTAGGATCTGCCTGGCACCCAAAGAAATCAGGAGTAAAATTCCATTTGACTAAAGGTTAGATTAAACTCATAATACATCTCTTAATAAGTGTAGTTAAGTAGAAAAGAAGGAAAGATATCTCCTTAAAACTTTAATTTCACCATATGGACCTTTACAGGAAATAATGTACAGTTAAATTTTGAAGAGCATTTAAAAAAAAACAAAGGGCACAGCTTTTACCAGGTTTTGGGCCTATAAACATTGAGATATGCTAATCTATGTTATCTTGAACAATACCTTTATAGTGTCATATCCTTTTTTAATATACTGTCCACATTTTTCATGTTCTCCTACTGAAGCATAAAATTTGCTCCACCAATCAACAATTTCTTCCTCCTTAAAGAAATGCAAATAAAAAAGTATTTTATTAGGAGATAAAGCCTCTTTCATATCATGCTGTACACCAGAAACAGTGAACAATTAAGCATACTCTAAAACTTATCAGTTAAGTAATATTAAAGGTTCATCTGAAAGAGAATTAGAATGTAAATATTAAGGCTAAAAACATGGAATTTCTCTTAGCCAAGTTTAGGTATCTAGTCTGTAATCCAGCTGCACCGATAGTTAACAGCCAGCTATCTTCAAGCAAGCAATTAATTACTGGTCTCTTGATACCTATCTCAAAGGACTGGTTTCTGGAGGTGTGTATATTTCCTCAATCTTCTGGCAGTGCAGCACAGGCTAGCTACCTAACCTCTAGATTACTTAAATCAGAGGAAGTGAATGTACACTTAGCTGGTGCAGTAATTGTTTCAGCTGTTAAGGAAAAAACCCCATCATACCTGGTATTCATTACAGGAATTGCATGACTGTAAAAACTACAGTGAACACATTGAAAACTTTTCCCTGAGTCATAAATGTGCTAGTTTGCTTTTAGGCATTCCCATTTATTTCAAAACTGTTGCCATATAATAACACTGGGACAGACCTGTAACTGCTCTAACCATACATCATTCAGTTAAAACCAGTGGACATTGTATTGTGCCAGAATCTTGCAGTTGGGAGATCTACTTTAATGTTTACCAAATGCAGTTGAAAAGATCAAGGAGTCTTGCCCTCTTAAATAATACTTCAGTGAGCCTCATGAAACTCCAGATGCTAGCAGTCTATATGTTCCACTAAGATAGTATTTCTATGGGGTTTTTAATATTTTTATTTATTTAAGTCTGATAATCACTTTGTTCAACAGTGCTATTTGCTATATTTATCCATAAGGATTGCATAATATAATTATTTGCCCCTGAAAACATACTTCAGTTGTTAATGAACAGTGTTTATTCACTGTGAATGAATAGAATGAATAGTATTCATTCACTATGTAAATTTAAAAAAATCTTTAAAGAGCCGTAAAAGTATTACACAGATTATTAATTATGAGGTTTGGGTTTGGTTTTTTTTTTTTTCCTCTAATATCTAGGGGTTATTATTTCAGTCTCACATATTTTTCCTAAATTTACAATTTTACAAGTTGATTGCAGGTTTTATGTCAAACATTTTCAGAGATTACTGTTCTCATCCATATGCTTAAATTACTAATTTAGGAGTTGATACACTGATTTTCAATTGGAGATCTCATTGACAAGAAAGCAATGTGTAGATTTGTAAAAGTAGTATACATTACCTTTTCTGTAAGCTGCTCATGAAGATCAGTTCGTAAAAAAAGAGCAAAATAAAAACAATTATAAGGATAGGATTTGTAGAATTTTACACAGTTAAGTATGCTTTAAAGGTTTAGGTTTTTATATATGGTATGCACGTAAAGTTACTAACATTACTAATTTATAAATACCTTTGAAAAACATTCACACACCAAAACTTTTTTGTGTGTATGCTGTCTTAGATATTAAACTGAAGCAAGTTTTCAGGACTGTAAGATATTATCACACTGTGCTTTGTTTTTACATAACAACACAAAACTGAGAGAAATTTTGTTTTCTTATTGTATGGTTGCAGTGTTACACTCTGGATTCTATTTATTGATTTCCACAGTAGCATAATTCCCTGCTTTCATCTGTGGCTGCAGAGAGCACTGGATCTGATTTATTTTAGCTGAAAAATGTATTTGAGATGACTTACAACACTGAATCTACTCCAGAGATTATTTTCCAAACACATACATAAAATTAAAGTTATTTTTTGCCCTTTTTGAATATTTATTCTTTCTAAAACAATTTGCTAATGCTCAACAGCCTTTTGCCTTTTACTTCTACTATTGTTTTCCAATTGTCCACAGGCTGTGGATTTTCAGGATTCTGAAAAAAACCATGAAGAATTATAAAATACAGTAACAACCAGTATATGTGTCTATAGATTTATCTCTATAAGTGTAATACCAATCTGCACAATCCAAAATGCTTCCCCTGTTAAATCACAGATACCTTAATTATGACCCGATAGTCCCTTAAGATCAAGCATCATGCATCCCATTTGGAAGCCATGATTAGCAAGCATGATTTGTGCTAGTGTTTATATATCATACCTTGTGTTTTAATTTAAAGACATAATCCACACATTTTTGGGTAAAGCAGAAGAAATATGCAAACATTTTATGAATACAAGCCAAATGCATCAATAGGTCAGGACATCACTCTGGTGTATCACATTTACTCCCATTTCTGTTCGGTAATTGTCTTGCTGGGAGGTCTACTGTATTTTAGTAGTCGTCTAACTTCAAATCAGAAATACAGCATAATTTTTTTCAGATTTGCATGGGACTGTCTGATTTTCTAAAGGCAACTGGAGTGATTTATTCTCAGAAACCGTATCATTAGTGATTTGCAAAACTTAAAGGAAGAATTCATGAGGTAATTTAAATTTGACTTTGTTTAAACACTGCTTTGTATGTTGACAACATGAAGGGTAGCTTGCATAATTATGCAATAATAATTTAAACTCCCAGTTTAATGCCTTTTCACAAAATATATTGTGTAGAACTCTTAATCTTCCATCAAAGCATAATTTTGGAAGAATTTAAATTCTGGTTTGTGGTTTTTTTTTTTCCTTCCCTTGATATACCTTCAGATGTCACTTCAAATAATGCACTTGGTAGCTTTGGGAAGGTTAAGAAAAAGAAAGAATTAAAACCTTAAGACCTTCTTTAAAAATTCCTAAAACAAATGGTGAGTCATCAATATCTGGATAGTATTGTTAGTAAAACTGGTAAGCAGGATGTGCTCAAAGAATACCAACACGCAGAATAAAATGCCATATGATAAATGTGAGATTTTGGAGTGAAATATTCACATGGTAAAGATCATACAACGGTTACTGTCCTTTTTTTTTAAATGTACCCAGTGACTTCACTGTAGATTTTACACATGAAGTTTTCAAGACACTAACACTGAACTATTCGCTTTTTGAACATCTTGAAATTATGGAGGTTAAAAAAAAAAAGAGATATGGTAGATCCCTAGAAAAAGTTAGACTTAGAATTTTATTTACTGTAGATTTATTTTGTTCTCCAGAAAGTAGACTTCTAAACAAAGTTTTTAATAGTGTGGTTAAATAATTCCTGTTGATTTTGGTGCTTTTAGTACATACATTCTAAATAAGCTGATACACAAAAAAAGTTTTTAATAGTTCATACATATTTTACACACATAGTAAGACTTTCAGCAGAAGGATTCCTTAATATTTGTAACTAAATATCCTAGACTTCTGAGCATCATCTCCAAAATCCCTCTATGGAATAACTCCAAGAGAAGTATAGCCTTATGACCACATCACATTAACATTCTTCCCCCATCCAACCCCATTCTGGTCATCTCCATGCATTAGTTTGGTACATACATACATACATGCACTGTTGTTGGAGAAGCCATTTTGCCGAGTGCTGTTGACATACTGCTTAAACACTGGAAATGGGAATGTAATTGATGAAATTTTGGCATTTTGTGTTCTCAGAGTGTTATCTGCATATCACCCTTTCCACAGTTGTATTTATTTCAATTTGAATTGGTTTGAATATTTTTTCCTCTCTCATATGGATGCTATCACAGTATCTACTGTTATATTCTCCTCGGGTGATATCAAACTCTAGAAGAAATTGTATTTCACGTTATGTAGCATTTAAAAATGTTCCCTCTGACAGCTGAAATCGACTACACAAATTCAAACAATTTTGCCAGTGAGTTCAAGGTGCTAAGTATTCTTTGGTTTTTAATCTCATCTTAAATTTTTTAAAGGAAACCAGCCGTACCAGCTATAAAGCATTTATATTAAAACAGAAGGCCTAATTCAGATAAAAGTTAGTCTGTTCTAAATTAAATATTAAGGACAATTTACATGTATGATGAAAGTAAATACAAGAACATGGTCTGTGAGATAGATTAGTGTGAATATCGTGACAGTAAGATACAGAAGAAGTAGTGAAGTAAGAACAATGCAATCAATAACATAATCAAATAGCAGTGAGAGTTTGAAAGTTTAAATGCAGCCGTGTTTACTTTGGGACCTCTGTAACAAAATAAACAATTCTGCATTTTTGAAAAATCAAAGACAGGGATTAAGAGCCTGCAAAATTACTATATTAAAGGATGTAACTTTTGTGCTTCTTTTAATACAACAGGCCATCAGAAAATTATGAAAACACCTTCTAGGTAAGGGGAATATTTTACAGTCCTAAAATAATTGAAAAATTTTTCCTTGAAAATGTATTTTCTGGAATTTGTCTTCACTCATGTTTCAACTCAAGAGTAAAATTTTGCAAGCTGAATTATTTTTTTACCTGGAAAGTAGAATTGTATTGTGGTGGCCCTGAAAGAATCAGAGCAGCAGAGAGATTCACAAGGCACAACAGAAAAGGAAAGAGAAGAAGCATTAGTGCAGAAAAAATTATTTCAGCGGTATCAGTTTTGGATGACTTCATGGTAAGAGTGGAAAAACCATGACTGTGATGAAAAGAATGGCTGAAGGTCTGTGTTACTATGGTTTTGATTCTGTACCCACCAACGCATACACCTATTTCTAGCTCCTTTATTTAGAACCACTCAGTCTGTGCAAGATCAGGCTGCTCTAACCATCACCAGTGGACAACTGGATAATGTTCTACCATATGCTTTCAGTAGCTATTGAACAAGTGAATTAATTCTTAAGCTGCTGGTGAACTGTACCATACACAAAAAGCTATAGTTTGATGTTTACTATATGAAAACAGAAGTTAAAATGATTAACATATTTCCTTTGCTCTCCTGTCACAAAGTAACTTTATTCCATCTGGCTTTCCAGAAGGTTGCATATGTCTGACAATTTTGCTGTCTAGATGTTTTCTCAGAGATCAATCTGAGGAAGAAAGTCAAACATAAAATTTCAAAGATTACCTGAGCTGCTAGCAGTGGCTGTGTGTCTTCCATTTCAATTACTGTATCCTGGCGAGGTGCAGCAGAGAGTAGACTAACTGTAAGCCAAAGATTTTATTAAGGCAATATGGTGTACGAAAAATATGTTACTAAACATTTTCATCAGATTTGAAATCCAAGCAGTTACAGAAGATGCAAAGTAATTAATTGGCTGTTTGTGTGATCCCCTAAATAAAGCAATTACTTGCCATTTTTTCCTAAAAATATACACTGTATTTTTGTGTGGGATATGCAAACATTTCTCAAATATATAGAATTGAAGAAAAAGAGTAAAATGTGGAAAAAATAGAAGGAAAAATGTCAGCATTGTATTTAGAGCATCCCTGCTGGAATACTGGATCATTACTTTGGTACTCAGTGCAGGGGTAATCTGCAGGTAATTACATTCCAAGTTGATACTAAAGAGGAACTTCAGTGAACCAGTACACTAAGTCTGAGAGTGGACTTGCCTTTGCACTTTGTCCTCTTTAGGCTCCACAGAATATTGCACTAATGCTCCACAGAATATTACACTAATTAATACTCTTAGATTTTTTTTTTTTCAGATCACATTATCTCCAAATAAGTATGCAACATGAGATGGCTATTCATCAGTACAGTATGCAGAGTAAACACTGAAGATAGGTTATTCTAGCAACTCATAAGAAAGTAGAACTTTTAATTTTCCAGCTTGTCTACCTTTCAGTTGTGGTGCAATATCTTCTTTAGTTGTGTAGGGGTCACAGCGAAAGCTTTCCAGTAAATCAATAGTACACTGTCCTACGATGGGCTTCCGTCCAAATGGTCTGTGGTCTATTACTTTAATAACAAGAGATGGACTGTATAACTCCTCTTTTGGCAAAAGCTAAAAATGAAAGGTTAGAGTTTGTTTATAGCCCAAACAAAAGAAAAATGAAGAATAAAGATATTCCCCCTCGCCCCCGCTAAATTAGACCTGTTACTTCATTTATTTTATATTGAACTACTGTGTTCTATGGCTGTATGGTGAATGTTATGATTCAGTAAAAGTCAGTAAGAATAATTTTAATTGCTTCAAATCTTGAATTTTCTTGAGTCTTGCACAGCTTTCATCCTAGCAAGTAAGAAAGCAGACACACATCTACAGGTAAATTGATGCCTTTTCAAATAAATATAGATACACACTGCACTGAATTGTGCATATAAAATTGTATAATTTATCAGTGTCTGTACAGACATGTATACATGATCTTTATTAGAATTTCCAGGCTCAATAAATTGCTTATGTTAAGGCAAAAAAGGATGTGCAAGTTTTTTGTTCATTCTTCTATAATAACACTTTGACCTTTAAAAGTATGCATTACTCATTTTGCTATAGATAGCTACTATATAGATTTTGCAACGTACAACTTTCATGAAGAGAACAGAAGATGGAAAATTTGGTGTCTTTTTGAGGTTTTTGATCACCACAGATTCCACCATTTCACCCCCACATTCCACAATGAGACTTGGAGACATAACAGGTGCCAGTTGGTAGTTTTTCATGTTCCGCAACCCCCAAGCCAGAATCTATAAAATAAAATCCAATATAAGCAAAAGTGGGAGAGATATCAATATGCTTAATGTGAGACTTAAAAAAGTAGGAAAGAAGAAATGAAGTCTTTTCAATAATAAAATGTGATTGGCAAAATATTTCAAGGTTATTGTTCTAGGAAAGTTAATGGAAAAAATGAAACTCAAAAACACTTAAAGAAGAAAAATCCCACGTATTTCTCACTATGAATTTTTTTTTCTTGACTTCTGATCTAGAGGATGAGATGACTGTACTTGTATTCAGTTAGTTTAAGAATAAACCATACCTCAACAGCAGTGAGTTGAACTACTGGTCTGATTCCTTGAGGGACCATGTAAAGCTTTGGTGCTCTTTGTGATGGAAGAATTGGAAGGTTCGCACCTCCCTATTAATACACAAACATCAGTATTAGTTTCTCTCATCTTCCTTAAATGAAATACCGTGCAAGTATTAAGACAATTCTTCACATTATGACTCACTGTGAATGGCTATATAATAGATCATATTATATACACACACAAAAATATATATAAGAAATGTCTACCTTGTCCCTCAAAATAAGTTCTGCAGCAAAAAGAATGTCTCCACTAGCTTTGCCATTATTTGTTACAGGATACCAGAGCAGTTTGGGTGTGATGTCCTCTTCTGGGATTAACTTGACCATGGGGGAACAAACACTTCTTCCAAGGAATTCATCTTTACCCTGTAACCGAAAAATAGCAATCATAGCCATTAATGTTATTCTCAGTTAATATAAATAAATAATAAAAAAAAAGCAACCAGGGTAAAAGTATTCACCTACCACTTGGTCACTGTCAAAGAGTTCAATAACAACATTAGGTGGGTTTTGGGCTACTGTCTGTGGGTCCCCATAGATCTCAATTTCATTAAATATGAGAGTTTGGTCCCATGTAGGATTTAGAGTTGAATGAATGATCTCAGTTGTTTTGCTTTGATGGAGGAAAGAAACATGAGCATATGGATCTGAAATATCACACAAAGATTAAAAGCACAGAGTTACAGATAAACAGAATGCCATCAAGCCATAAAGCACACAAGCACAATTTTTATCAAATACAGTATGTTATTTTTCTTCTGTCGTTACCAGTTCCATAAAGCATTCTATATAAAATAAAAGCCCACACATACACATAATTTACATTTAATAGAGCAAATTCCATTAGATTACTAAGTAGCTTCCTGTATACAAGTCTGGATTAATAAATGAATATAAAACATATGTAATAAATTAAAATAAAACATCTTGCAAATCTGAACCTGAAAACTAAAATGAAACACTGGCTATACTAATCTCCTAACTATTGTCCAGAGAAGCTGTTTGTTTGTTTGTTTGTTTTCTCCATTGATATACAACTGTACAAAGAAATAATTCTAGTTCTGACTAGTTGCCAAATGACAAATTCTCCCGGGCTACATGCTCAGATCAAGCTTTGGTTTCAAACTTGCTTGTTTATGGCAACCTCTTCTTGTGAAACAGCTGAATGATTAAAGTGGTCTAGGCCGAGTGTTTGTCAGGTCTTCAAAGCATCAAGGGCTCTGTAGAAGGTATCTGATGATGGCCATTAACATTTCCTGTACAAATTGCGATTACTAAGGACTAAAAGGTTATCTTTAGGTCAGTTTCAACAGTTTCTGGATAGGTACCTTATCAGAATTTTGCAAAATTTGGCTAACTCTTCAAACTAGTTTTAGAGGAAAATAAAATGTAGATGTGCTAGTTTATGTGTGACTACATCTGAGGTACTTATCTTGAATTCTACATATGCAAATTAGAGGCATTTATTATTGTGTCTTTTATTACTTTTAAGTGCTGCATATTGAAGTAAGACCAAATACACACAGCCAGCTGTACAAACCCCCTCCCCCCCATTTCAGAAAACAGCACTAAAATATCTATAGCTCTATATCTTCTCTAACAAATTAACAAATGCATTACACTTACTCAATTATTAATTAAAACAGGTAGAAAAAGAAGGATGCAAATGGAGGTTGATGGGGAAAGAAAATTCTAAGCTGCCCATTTCATCTTCATCTTTGGCTGAACTTATTTAAAAGAAGTGTAAAGTAATATTCTTACAGAATCTAATTTCAATTTGCTCTCTGACTTCCCAGTGTAATTTTAATTCTAATTAGCAAAAATTAAATACTTGATAACCTGAGTATTGAATTAGTCCGACTACAAAGATGCCCAATGGATGCAACACTCTTGGAATACCTAAGAGCTGGAAATAAAAGGGCAACTGGTACACTTGTATAAACAAACAAAAGCCATGCTTATTAGTAAGGTACAGTGTAGTTTTGTACAAGTTCATCTCAGTAATGAATTAATATAAAATACTGAACACTGAGAGGCAGTTGGTGACATAACAGCCATCCAGCTTTCTTCATCCTTGCTTTTGTGCAAGCTTCCAGCAGGAAATCTTAGGAATTAGATGTAGGCTCTGGTTAAAAGGATAAGCTAAGGCATAGGGAAGGAGTTGGTCATGGAAAATTCAGACCTTATTTGAATTTCCATTCCCTCACTGAGAATTCATTGGCAACAGCAGGTGCTGCACATTTAGAGCATTTATTTTCTGGCAGCTTCTGGGGCAGTACTAACCAAATCTCGATCATACTTAATGAAGCTGAGATGTCCTTTATGGTGTAGCTTTAGTAGCTAGGACCTATGCACAGACCTTAAGGATTTAAGATATTCTATAGCTGAATCAAGTTACTAGTTTATTGCTGAAGTGGGATTTCTGCACCACTAGCAGGATTTTTCCATACCTGAAAAACTGTCTTTGTCTAAAGCCATGAGATTTCTTGCCTGGTAGACATAACAGCGAAGGTGGTAAGTATATACTCCTGTATCAAACAAATTAAAAGAGTTCAATTGCATTATACAGGCTTATTTTCTGTAATTAAAACATTTTGAGTTTATAAAAATGTCTTACACATTTTAACTCAAGCACAAGCACTGTAGTAACATTTCTGTTTTTCTTTTCTAGTGACAAGTGTGCTAATAACAATGAGCTAGCACCTGAGAACATTTGTTCCAATACAACTTAAAGCAGAAATGAAAAAAAAAAACACTAATGCTATTTGGGCTTTTTTCACCATATGATCATCTAAAAATCTTTCTATTCAAAAACTCCCGTTTGAAATGGTGTGATAATCTAGCTCCTCTGAAGAGAATCAAGGACTGGGCATTCCTCTGCTTAATTTAAGTATTCACTACTAATAAAAGAAAATTATTCCAATTGAAACTCTTGTCTCTTTGGCTAACAGATTGAAAAAAAAAATAATAATCACTGCAGGCAAGGTGGAGTAGCTTAAAAGAAAGATGTGAGAGTGGCCCAAATCCAGGACAGCATGTGCCTAAGCTACTACAGCTTTTCTTTAACAGATGTCAGCTCTAACCCTTTCAAACCCTTGGAAAAGTCTGAGCCACTCATATGAGCTGAAACCTCTGAACTCTGGCAGGAAAAGGTGCCATTTTCCTCCTATTGTAGTCATTCTTTAAAAGAAACTACAACAATCTTCCTCAGCTTCTGAAAGCGAGGATTCCCAGCAGTGACATCAAGTTCTGCAGACTCCAAATAAAGACAAGTGTTCCAGTCAGAGATCCTCAAAAAGGACTTCGAGTCTTAGGAATGGATGGGATTGGCTTCTATTCCTATTAACAAACACTGATGGCTCCCATCCATCTCAGTGTCCCTGCTCTTGTGATTCCCATTACAGTGATTCCAAGGCATTCTAAAGCCAATCCAGCCTGGAAAAATTACAGGTTTTTTTTCACTTTGCCAGCTCAACTACGTGGTTTTACTGCTACTTCTGGGTCAGGCATTTGTCTGACCCTCATTGAGCTGGTCAAGTGAGCTAAACCAGCAAAAAATTAACTGTACATACATGTCTGGCGGCTTAGCTCCCTGCATTGTTATGGAGGGACCTTGATGCTAAAAATGCATCATTTAGACAGCCTAAAATTCAGGTGCTGCAATAATTAGCTTTAGAATTCCTGTCTCATACAGGCTTCATAAATGTTTGCATGACAGTGGACTGAAACAGCAAAATGACTAACTGCATTTTTTCTCTCAGAAGCCTAAACAGGGTCCAGTCAAAGATCAGATTATAACAAAAAGTAATTATAACAAAAGATATGTAAACCTAGATGTAAAACACAAAGAATTACAATTCTGTTTGAGACCAGAGAGAAACAGCCATGATTTATAAGAAAGGAATTGTTAAAGAACCTACTGTCAAAGTAGCAGGAAACAAGTGGTGTATTGGCACCAAACACCTTTGTAGCCGACTCCTTGGTTTTCTCTGAACTCTTCCCTTCTCCATCATCAACACTAGTGTCTGCTCCCTGAAGTTACATACAGAAAAAAAGGTTACTGTGTCTACAAACATAGAAGGAACCTGATAAAAGTGGACTGTGTGTCGGAATATACAGTTTTCAGTCTCTCCTCCGGGACAAGGAGAAATTTATTTTCCTGAGTGAATGTATTTTAAAAGTTGTTTACTCATGTCCAAAGGTCATTTCTTGTTGCCATTGAAGCTGTACAGAAATCAGATCCAATAATTTCATCTTACTTTTCAGAATGTCTTATTTCTGGAGAGATACCGGCTACCTATCACCTCTTACTGAAGGAGAGGTTGCAGGTCTTCTGCACTTGTGCTGCTGCACAGAACTGCTCTAAGGCTTTATCCTAGCAATAGCCACAATAGCCCAGGAAGTATAGTCAGAAGAGAAACTGAAACAGGAATTTTTAAACTCTGTGGAACCAAATTAAGTGGAGAAAGAAAATGCTATCAATTAATCATGTGATGACATTTGGTGCAAAAAAAAGGAAACAAACTACGGAAAAAGTGCAGACTTTTGTTAACGCTATACAATCAGACTCAGAATAATTATTTTAGAAAAACAAAGTAGCCTTCTCATATTGTTTGCTCCAGTTTGTATTTTGGTAAATAGAGCTTATGTATGAAGCTGTGTTACCCTGAGAACTTGAGGAATAATTACACTCTGATGATCTATTTGCGACATATGACATTCTGGCTTCTCCAGCACTTTGCTATTCTTTCTTGTGTTTGGTTGTTCATACATGCAGATATTAATCAGGGGCAGCTATTTCAGTGCCTGTTGTTTCTTGTGCTGATGTTAATACATCTAAATGATGTGCATGAAAAGCTTGAGCTATCTCACTTACAGAAGGCTCATCCAGTAATTTGGCCTTTTGCTCTAAATCTCATGTAATGTACTAATAAAAATAATTTGAAAAATAAAGTAATAAGCATGTTATCGAAGGGTCTCTACTCTGACTTTAATGGTCCTTTTCAGACTTTATACAATTTAAACAATATAAACTGTATTAGTTCCTCAGTTTTTATATCAATCTAACAATTCTGGGACTAAAATAGCTGATATACTTAATTGTTTATTTACTGTAAATTAACAGATCGAACTTTTAAAGACTTTATCAGTACCCTGTCCCTTACCAAAGCACCTTCAAGTTTAAAGATAGCTGCTGCACCATGTGTCTCTGAAGGAGCCATTTTTCGTCTCCATCGTCTTCGACGGAAAGTATCAGAACTACGTTGTTTCCAGTGAAATTTCCAGCCAATCAAGGAAGCGTATTCCCATCCTTCTTGATCTTCATATGATGACATGCCCTGGAAGACATACGTCCTTGTTATCCACAGTGTTGTATAAATGTAAGGGAAAAAAAATCAGCACTTGCTGTAGCAGACGTAATAATCCTCTCATAAACCAAAACTGGGAACATCAATTTACAAAAAGACAAAGAAAAGGAGTATAATGGAAACATACAAGGTTGTTTTTTATTTTTTTGTTTGGCATTACATTACATTTTTTCTTTATTTCAGAAATGAGAAAATCTCATGTAGATTTTTTTTTTAAATAACAAGCTCAAACTGTTACAACGTGCAAATCCCTGACTGCATCTCTCCTGTGCTTACCTTTCCTGCTGTTACTGCTTGAACTGGATCCCTCTTACGCTTCCGCACCAGTCTTCGTCGTCGATGTGTATGGTACATTTTCTCTGCAGCAACCCATGACTTTGGTTTAGTGTCTGGAGGAATAGTAATTCCATATTCCCATCCTAAAACAGAATTGATTAGTTGCTGTATTTCCAGAAGCACAAAGAAGATACAAAGAAGAAAAGCATGGGAAATAGTTATTGTACCTACAGAGGATGAAGCTTTAGTCTCACAAGACTATTTGATATTCCAAACCCTAAATGCCCAATAGCTAGGGGGCAACTGATGATATTTATGATGATGCTATGTTATATATGACAATAAAAATCTCAGCATTAAAACATATACAAATGTTAGGTGTATTGATATCCCATTTTCACAGTTCACCATAGGGAAAACTCATCCATAATTTTAAATGAGTGGAATGTCCTATGTACTCTTTCAACTCCAGCAGCTTGGCTTTTAAAGGAACACCAACTATTTGAACATAAAACTTGAGGAACTGGTACCTCTCATGTTAGTAGATTGTTGTTTGCATTAGCTTTAATTTTTTTTTTTTAATTTGTCAAAGCTTTTGGCAAAATTGTCATCTGCTGCTGCAGTTAAGACCAACGTACAGCTTCTTAGATTATGTGATTCTCTCTCTAGTAGGTACTTATAAATGCATTTATTACATATACTGTTCAAAATACTGGTCCCTTTTGATCCAAGAAATGCTCAATGAGAACAGTGGGTTTGATGGAACAGTGATTACCATGGAATTAGAAAAAGATGCAGACAGTGAACGCTTTCTCAATGTAATTTTATCTGATTCGTTAAGCAACTGTTAGCCAAGTATTTCCTTGACATTCTTCCATAAGGTAACCACTATTGTGCTCAGGACATCAGTACACTCTTGACATGTGTCCTCCTTCAGTACAGACTATAACAGATTGTCCTAATAATCAGAGATAAAGAGTAAATCTTACCATGCTCATCTACTGCTCGATTCAAATCGGATTTCCAAGCATCATCTTCCCACATCCATCCAAGAGGGCACGTGAACTCACGTGGCGGTGGAGCTTTCTCTCCATTTTTTTATGTAGGGTAAGCAGAACAGGTCTGTGCATTAATAGATTAAATACACTATGCAGAAAATCCTAGAACTCCTTCTCTTAAACCTTTACTGATCCAGTGAAAAATATGTCTTACCACATCTGTGTAACTCTCTTCAGCTGCTTTCCATTCCCCTCCAGGAAAGCGACTCTCATTTTCATATACTTCATCAGTAAACTCAGTATGACCAGCATCAGCTTCAGTCAACAAACTGCAAGTCCAAAGCAAATCAAAATGTAATTTAGTAAGCTACAGAGAATATATAGAAACAATGTATGGAATGTGTACACATGCTGGAATTCTGGATTGTCCATCTTTGTGAAGTTCTACTTATTTAACAAGGGTACAATGGGATAAGTAGATGAGGGCTACTTCTTTCCTTTCAATGTCTGAAATTCACTGAAGCAACTCCAGTAGTAGTAAGCACCAGGAGGACCATTACTCATAAGAATGAGTGACTAGCAGGAGTGTTTTAACTGCTGTGTTATTCAGGATCTGCTTTCAACACTTCCTCTTGGAAAAAGAAAAAACATAATCTATTTAAGTGTGGGAAAACCCAGACTGCACATGACACTTACATGCGCCTCTAATTTTTATGTATCTAGTTATGCACTGAAGTTTGTCAATGTACTTAATTTTGTTCCCCTTTGTGCTACTGAAAGGCAAGCAATCAGTTGGCTAATATTTTTCTAACCTGCAAGTAAAAGAAATAAGAAAACATTAAATCAGATAAAATAGCCTTGGGATTAACTGTGATTCAGAAAGTACTAAAAGTATGTTCTAAAATGCCATCTTCTGGTCAAATAGAGCCATGCAGATTTTCCAGTAAAAGCAGATGCAAGGTATAAACATGCTTATGCATTTTAACAGCAGGGTTTTTTTCCATTATCTGCGAAAATATCTCCATGTCTGTTACTGCTTTTCTTCATGTCAGATTATTAATAGAAATAAAAACTATTCATTTAATATGAAAATAAATCCATCCATTCATATCTATAAACTTCTACGATTTTTAAAATGGAACAAATAATAGCACATATTTTTCCTGCACATTTTTTTAAGGCAACAGTCTTGTATTTTTTTTACCATCAGAACACAAGAATTTAAAATGGGCTGAACCTTTTATTTTAAGAAAAAAGAAAATATTATCTTTCTCATGCTGGCTTTTATTTATGAAACAAACAATTTACCCAGTCTGGTTTAAAGTGTGGCAACATAAATAACTGAACTGGCAGAACTCAGGAGCTGAAAACCTCAGACAGAAGAAGACTGAACCTACTAGAGCTGGGGACACCTCATTAATTCAGTCCACCAGGGGAGGAATTGTCATATGGCACCACAACCTGAGGCTCTGAAAACAACCCGTGCCTTGAGTCAGTTTGAGAAATAACCTGTGACAGTTGTTTAATGAGGGCAACGGAACTTCTCAACATTCAGTGAAATAAAGAGAAAAAAAACATCCACTGTACATGAATGACCACACAAATGCTGTAATGGTGTTGATAGAACAGGATCTGCAGATTTATAGTGGATGGCAGGGTTAAGTTTCGATCTATGGAAGATCTGCCTATCTAAAGTCTTGTCTGAAACCATCACAGCAGGATCCGAGAACCTCACATGTGATCACCATAGAGGTGATCCTTACAGTTGCTTTCTAGGACAGCAAAACTATTATTATCCCTTTTAAAGGTGAGGCACTGAGACACAGAGAATATAAGCAATATGGCCATCATCACATTGGGGCCTTCTAAACTGTAAGCTGGTTCCTAGGAAATGGTTGCATTTTTTCTGTTGTGTGTTTTATTTTACTTTTTAAAAAAGGTAAGGTTAATTTTATTGTTATTAACTAGCTTTGACTAATGGCTGGCTTTTGCCATCCTAGGAAGATCACCTTAAAATCTCTTTCTCAGCCAAGAAAACAGAGAGGAGCTTTTACTCTACACTCCAAGATTAAACTTCTTTATTCCCACCTGCATAAAATTAAAAAAATCTGACCTTCTTTCAGGATCAACCATCCATTCTCCTTCCCACTCCCAGCCCTTTGGGGGTAGAAAGTACTCTCTTTTCAGTTTGATTTTTCCTGTGACATCGGAAAACTTGTAGCGACCAACAAGTCCTGAGGTACCCCACTTCCCAAAAAGAAGAGCCTGATTTTCATACTGTTCAAGAAGAAAGAAAAAATAAAAAGCTTTTAGGACAAAAAAATTTAAGGCATTTATGTAACCATTACAAATGAAACATTCTACTATAAGTTTCCTTTCTCTGAAATTAAGCACTCCCTTCCCACATTACTCTGCAACGTCATCATTAATTTCTTTCTTTTGTATTCTTCTATGCTGCCTGTTAAACAATGATTCGACGGCTAAACTAAACTATCTTCTCAGTTTAATGCCTCTCTACAACTACAGTCAAACTCCTCGAAATTAAAGCATTGTTAAATAAAGTTCCATTATATTATTCAAAAAAGTTTTTTCTGTTCCCTAAATGCATGATCCTCTTATTATTTTCCATTCTCAAATCTCCTCCTATTTATAATATCTTCTTTTGTAACATGTAAAACTGAATTATAGTTTTATCATGGAAGCTACCAGGGGCATGATTCTGAAGTCAGCCCAGTTTATATAGTATCTTTCCCTTTAAGCTAATGGAATCATTCATAGTTTAGGACGGTCTTGAGTTTTCTGCTAAATTGTTGGATTGCTGTATGAAGAGAAAAAAATTAGATATTCAGTAGCTTCTTAAACTCTATAGTTAAATAATTACTTTGAACATCCATTGACTATTTTACAGTGACTTACTACAGCACTATTAAATATTTAAGCATAGGTCCAATGGTGACACAAGGCTCTGTAAAAATGTCTTGTTTCATTAGCTATTATACTGATACTGCATTACATCCACCATTAGGTGATGGGGCGTATAAAAGACACCTACCACTTACCATTATCATTCAAAATCTCTATTATATGCTGAGATTCCAAATTTGTTAATTCTTAGCATTGAAATTTTATCATATTGTATCTTTTTATCGCAAAATCTAGTGGTTTTTGACCAGTTTTTCTTGTAACAGTAAATTTTCTACTGCTACAAAAGAACCATTATTAAGCAAAATCACTTGTATCCTTTGCAGAAGTGAAGAAACAATTAAAAGAAAAGGATTATTCACATGCCAAAACATAATGGTCTAGATCCCAATCTTAATTACACTGATAAAAATCTAAAGTAAATATCTTTGAAATAATTGGAGTTAACCAGATTTTTACCTGATTAACCAGTTCAGAAACTGGTCTGCTGAAGTTCATCTGGTAGGCACAATGGACTTGATCATTAATTGCCTTGAATGGGGTCTACCTGTTTCAGTATAATACTACTCTCCATTTCTGCCTGGCATGCAAAGAAACATTCAGAAGAGCTCCAGTTTCATTGAATTCTTAACACTCATGTCCAAGTTTAAAGCAAGAAAGCAATGATGGACATACCATTTCTGCAAAAACACTGAACGTTCCCTCTGCAAAGCTATTAAACTTCTTTTCAACAGCACTGAGCCCAAGCCAAATGTTAATTCGCAACTCCACAGGCATTTTGACATCTTTCGTCTTGTCCTGTGGGTACTGGCAGACGAACAAAAAAAAGTTTTTGTTATGTTATGCAAGTATTCTAGCTTTCAGTAAAATATATACAATAACATGGAGATGAGAGTAATAATATGTGATTTATTTATCTCTTCCTGTACTGCATTTCCTCAAAAGCCAGTAATAAATAGTTCAGGAAGGAAACATTCTTTAAATGGTACCTGCCAAAACTTTGAATAGGTTTTTGGAACTTCTCTGACTTAGGCTAGTTATTCCCTCTGAAAGTCTCCATTCATGTCCAACACCAATACACCAACCCCAGTAACACTTTAAAAGTCCTATCACAATTTTGAGCTCTTTTAGAAAAGCCTCAGCATTAGGTGCTGATGCTGGTTCTGACTGGCTTACGATGAACTTTACATTACAATTTCTGTGATCTTTGGAAGAAGTTACATGCAGTTGGCTTTTAATATGTTCTGAATTTTGACACCTCATTTTTCATAGCTTTGCATGTTTCATGCTCATGTCAGAAGGCATTACAGTTTAGGGAGTTAATTATTTTTTAAGGGGGAGGAAAAAAAAAAGTACCTTTAAGAAGATTGTTTGGGTCTTTCCACAATATTTACCAGATGATTCAAGGCTTGTTGTGGAATACAGCACTTGGTGTGCAGGAACACGAGCATAAGCCAGTCTTTTCTCCCCTCGGATCATCCATATGATTACATCAGGCATACTGTTTTGCGGCTGTGGATTATTTGTGGGGAAAATAAAGTTAAGAACGATAATTAATAGAATGTTAAACTAATCTAATTCTTAGTTAACAGAAACATAAATTAGGATTTATGTCAAAGGATTTATCACTTAGAATCAATAATTAACACAGATCTATGATAAATAGAGGAAATTGCTTTACTTTACAAGTAATGCAATATATAGTTCTGAAACAATAATTAAAAATACCATTGAGATTGCTGGAAAGCAAATAAGTTTTATTTCAGTTCCCGTATCTTTTGTAAATTTTTCTAGAAACATTTTGTATCTCAATTCCTTTATGGTGACTATAGTGACTGATCCCAAATGCTAATGCTTTAGATTGACCTGCTACATATTTAAGTGCTTGTAGTGCCTTCATATTAGATTGTCGTAAGACTTTTAGCAGAAGACAGAAATAGCCTACTATCTTTTTGCACCTTTGTGCACACCTTCCTATGCTAGCTGCAAGTCTGCTAACTTAACTGCTCTTTGTTATTAAAATCAGTAACTTT
Source organism: Pterocles gutturalis (assembly GCF_000699245.1). Taxonomy (NCBI): domain Eukaryota; kingdom Metazoa; phylum Chordata; class Aves; order Pterocliformes; family Pteroclidae; genus Pterocles; species Pterocles gutturalis. The sequence continues at coordinate 71,444 of NW_010114013.1, forward strand.
TCAAAGCAGAAGTGACAAAGAAAAAATAAAACATTTCTACAGTGTTGTGAAAAACAATTATAAGATAACCAAGATGAAGAGGTGTTGCTGAAAATTTAAAAAACACAGAAACGAGCACATTTAACTCAGTTAGAAGTTGTTTGCTATGGCTAACAAGCTTTCTGGAAGAACGGAAAGGACAAAATACTGTCCTTTAAACAGAACATTCTACAAATCACAGAGAGGTTATTTCCCAAGACATGTTCTCATTGAAGACAGCTAACATACTAGAACATTATATTTAAATAAATGCTAATTACAGAGGGGAACATGTTTACTTTCACAGCATCTAAAATTACTAAGGAGAGTGGATATTGCTTTATCAGCAGTGAACATCACATCAATTTGTGTTAGACAGTTATTCTAAACTAAATTAATCACTGGTATTGTGTAGTACTAACCTCTTCACTTAGTTGCAGTAATTTATCCAACCAATCCTCAATTTCTGTGAGAGTGGCTTTCACATCAGTAGCTTCATTTCTCATCCTTGCTGCTGCTTCTCCAATCTGTTTGAGAGACCTGAGGCGCAGTTTTTCTATCTGAGTGTCAAGGACTGTAATATTGGATTTGCCTTCTATGAGGGGAAATGGTTTACTGAAAAGAGAACATTAATTATGGTTAATAATCTAAGTGGATTTTACTTAGCCATACACTAATTGTGGGCATGCAAAGAGTGGTAATAAATTGAGTGCTATTATTTTGTGTGATTGAAAACCACTGGAATAGTGCTATGGCATCTATTTCTGCAGAGAGTTCCACCTGACAAAGTGCTTACAGTAAGCAAGGGAAATGCTGTGCTTACATAACAAGCACCAACATAGAACAGCTCAAGGTGTATGCATTAATGTAATTGCTGCCAACCAAACCAAGCAAAATTAATTTCCCTAGACATTCAAATTAGAAAATTATTGTCTCAGAATGTACATCTCAAAGATGAAATCAGCACCTTCAAACTAAGATTAGGTTCCTTTCCTTCACTGGAAACTGTAAATTACCAGAAACTCAATATACAAATATGGCTTGTGTCTGTGACTAGAGTTACTAACCGTCTGGCGTGAAAACATTGAAGAACTCTTAAAAGAAACACATGACACAGAACTTCTGAGTCACCAGAGGGCAGAGTAACTATTTAGCAGAACCAAGAAATCCTATAGCAATCACAGTGGAGTCAAGGAAAAGTACGCTTTTTTGAGTTTGAGTAAAAGGCAGCTTTTCAAAGACCAATGAATATATCCCTTTAACAGAGTTCATTAAAAGGTCTTTAATATGACACTTTAAAAAAAAATTTCCAAAGACATTGCCACGTTTGAAAAGACCGACTTTTCTTTGACCTATTTTTAAATGACAAGCCATGCACTTCTAAGGGCTTTGATTCTACAAAACCTTCGATACTGACTATTGTGCCTTCCAGTATAGTTAGTTCTACTAATCTGAATGTAAGTTCTGTCTGCCGTGGGTGCAAGTACTTAGACATTAATCAAATGTACCAGCTCAGAACTTCTGGAAATTCACCTCATTTTAGGTTTATATTGTGCACAGAAAACTGTCAAACTCCTAACTCATTTAAACTTTAGCACGGCAAGGAAAATTGTTCTATGAATTCAACACAGGAAATTATGTCTTTGACACAGGCTTCATTAGTTTGCTGAAAAAAGCCATAAAGAGCATTGTATCCTATGACCAACAGGAAGTTCATGTGGTTGATATAATTTTTTATAAAATAATGGGATGAATTAATAACAGTGCAGATGTGTGTCAGGAGGATGGGCTGACACAACTGACGTAAAACCTGAAGTCCCTACACTAAATAGATGGCTCCACATGACAATAGTTTGCCCTTCACATTTTGCTTTCCTAAAGTATGTCTGTTCATTTTCTGCTTTCTTCTAGATCACAGCAGGTATTCTATGAAGTTACTAGTTTATATTTTGACATAAGCTTTCTATCATATAATTCTTTGCTAGTATATCCTGATCTCCACTGTCTGCTTTCTCCTGTGTTCACTTTTATATTGGCTCTGCAGCTTGATTAATTTTTTCTCTCATTTCATGTTCTCTGTTATTTCCTCTAATAGATAATAACTGTTCTCTCATTTTCCCTTTCCTTTTTCTGTGCTCTTGCATCACCCACTTGTTTAATGTTTTTCAAGCAACTCTCCCCACTTCAGTGTCTCCTTCTATTAATGTCTCTTTCTCATACAATTCCCTTCTCTCTATTTAGAATTTATTATCTTTCAAACCTCTAAGTGCTGACTCCTATTGCCTTCTCTGAACACTCCTATACATACAGACATGTTGACTAAAGGCTTATTCAAAAATATCTTTATGGTCCTTCAGCTCTAAATAGCTTTTACATTTCTTATTCTGGGCTTACCAGTGAATCATGGAATTTCTCCCATCTTGAGTTTCAGAAATAACATTGAAACATGGGTAAACAAAAGGTACATGAGGAATTCTAAAGAAGGCAAGATGGTAGAAAGGCAGCAGAGAACCACAATTTCACATTTTCAGAACAGTCCTGCCTTAGGCTTTTTTCAAGAGATGGTGTTTTATCACTGTCAGAGACTAAGATAAAGGAGAATTACAAAACTAGGCACATGACTTCATTGGCAATATCCATGCTGTTTTACTGCTTTCAGAAACACTTGGAATTCCAGTTCTCAGGTCAGTTCATATGGGTAATCAGTTTTGTAGTTCTTAGAATTTGTTTTCTGACTTAGTAAAGGCAACAGCAAAGATTCCTAACCAGGCCTAGAATGATAACGTAAGAGATAAAAAAGGTTCTTTTACCTTATATCTTCTGTAAGTTCATCAATCAGCTTCAACCACATCTCAGCTAATCGGTTTTCAGAAAGTTTAGCCTGCATTCCTGATTTTAAGGTGGCTAAGTTGTATTGCTGAGGAATTTGAAAGAAAAGGATTTGCACTTATAGACTTCCATTGTGGTTTACAGTCATCATGAGTTTCAAGACTTTAATCTTATTTATTTGTATGTATAGAGCCCAAATCAAAAGACTCAGATGTTCAAACATCTGTCATATTTGACAGGATTGTTCCTATGTTCTTTCCCACTGTATTTAACAATACATGATATTGCGCCTAACTTTCAAAGCAAATAACAGTTCTACAGACTTAACATGCCCCTAACCAACACTGAGGACTCCTTCCTGTGGGAATTCCCTGTAGATTAAAGCAGGAGTGTGTTGGGCCTTGTCAGAATACAGACCTGTAATTAGCAGTGCTATTTGTTACACTGAGCTATGTTTAATTTTGAATAGGAAAAAAGGAGGGAAAAGTGTCAGAAAACCATTTCATAATTTGTTCAAAATGTCACTTTTTGATTACACCTCTAAATGAAAAAAAGTAAAAAAGAAAAAAGCAAAAAAAGAAGATCTAAGTGCCTTACCAGTCTTTCAGCCATGTTTAGGATTACATTCACAGGGTCTAATCTATGACTTATGTCCTCCCAAAAGGAAGTCAGCGTTACAACTGGCTTTGTGTTTGCCCATGGCAAGTAGTAGTAATAATTACCTGGTGTGAAACATTTGCATGCTAGAGTTAGAATTCATGGCAGGAATACATACTGTACACTACACAAGTTGCTATATTTATTTCCTTTATGTACTATAATTCATCAAAAACATACAAGCTAGCCCAAACTTCTCAAAGGACTGGTATTTTTCAGCCACTGTAGCATCTGTTGGATGGTAAACTTTTACTTCAAATTGTGAAACAATCCAAAGGATTTTTTTCAATAAATTATCTGTTAACACATTCATTATTCTTTCCCATAATTTACTGATATAGGTAGCATATTAATATAAATAAAATATTCAAATAATTATTTTCTGTAGTAAAACAGATTACTTCACTTAATACGCAGAAAAAAAAGAACTACTGTTTGCAGTTAATAAAAAAAAGTTATAGCCAAAATATATCTTCTTGTGATCTACTACGTCATTTTCTTCTAAGCCGCTAGACACCTGATTTAAAAACAAGTTTTTATTTTACTCTAAATCAGAATGTTCAAAGGCTATTTCCCCTATTTAATCCCTAGGTTCTAGATACCTGTAAAATAATATTATTTTTTCTTGCCAATTTTCCTATGCGCATCTAGCACATGGTCAAAAAATTTAACTGAATTCTGTGAAAATTTCTTTAATAACCTCAGTAGGCTTTGCAGCATGTATTCCATAAATGTAACTTCATTTTAAAAGCTGTGAAGAGCCACATGTTCTCTTCTGTCATGTTTTCAATAAGTTTTTAGTGCAGTTAGGGCTCTCATTCCAAAGTTATAAAATAGCACCTTGAAAAGATAATTTTACATTATTTTATCCCCATAACAGCAGCATCCTTACCATCAAAAACAGCACGACTGTACTGAGTTGTTGATGCCAAGGGTTTACATGTGGTATCAAACTTGTTGCCATAGTTACCAATGCTAACTTCAAACTGGATTGGCTCACCAGTGTCTTGCAGCATGGTAGCAGAATGAAACACAGCAGCCAAGCAGAACTTTCGTCTGCGCTGATATTTCTACAAAAAGAACCTTTTTAGTTGTACTTCAATATTTGTAAAACAGGATCCACAATTATAGAAAACAATAATGGAAAGAATAATTTTTTATATTTTTACTAGTTTCTGAGAAGCAACCAAAAAGATACAATGTGTGCATAATAAATTACTGTATTTGAGATTATAAAAATTTTTCAAATTAACATTTCATGCTATGAGGGCATGACATTTTTGTAGCCACACCATCAATAACCACCTCTCTTAATTCTGATATTCAACTCAATTGCTTCAATTTTAGTAAGTTGGATCATTCTCCAATAATAAGCAGCCAAGGCACATCTCCATTAACAACACTGACAATAAAACAAGGATTTACCTCAACAACCAGTAAGTCATCATTAGGAATCATCTCTAACTTTTTATTAACAGGTTTGTTTTCAAGTATTGTAGATAGTTCGACCAGAATTCTCCCTCTATAAGCAACGCCTTCTCCCTGTAACATAATCACACATTTAATCAAATTTTACATATTTCTCCTAAAGTAGTGTACTCTTTCTTTAGCTGTACACGACTCTGGCTTCGCTGAAGTGTTCTCAAAACTTCTGCAGAGGCATGGATGTACATATTTGAACAAATAAAATAAAGCAGTTAGCTTTAATTAATACTAGAATTGAAAAATACATTTTTCTGCAAACAAGGAAATAAGAAATACAAATGCCTGCAGAGATGCAGGTAGTGAAAATCACCAAAACCACTGCTGGTCCTTCAAAAACACCTTTAAAACAAAATCAGATAAGAACGGAAAATACTAACATACTTCCTTATTAATCATAAATATAAAATATTATTCAAAAAGAAACACCAAAGTGAGTGTAATGTGAAACAAACAAAAAAAACCCAATTAAAATGAATTACTACATTGATTAAAAACAATTGTGGTTAATCCTTTATTAAAAACAATTAATAAAGAAACTGACCTTTCCAAAGTTTAATTCATCATATGGGTCTGGGAATCCAGTGTATTCTCTTGGACTTCCGTAAAAGTTTAGGTAACAAGGCCCAAATGTTGGTAAAAAGCCAACTTCAGTTTCTCCAGTGTTTGCTAACAGAAAATATTACCATTATATCTTCATTAATTATCATTCAGAGACAGAAAAACAATTAACATTACCATCAAACCCAGTAGAACAAATGTTAGATATTAGTTAGGTATTAGCTATTAGTATAATAAGAACACTTTATTCTCTGGGTACACTGTATGAATTAAAAGTAATTATACCAGTGACTGTACTTGTTCCTAACCTCCTTGTTCATTGTAAAATACTTACTAGATACTACTTCATGCAGTAAAAAACCCACAGAATAAACAGAACTGCCCCTCTCCAAATATCAGGTTTTAATTTATGTGAAAGAGTAATACACTAGAAATAAATGGAACTGAGTAAAACAACATTTGCAATCATTTACATGCATAGGCCATTGTTCTAGCTCAATAGCTACAAAAAAACCCCCACACACCATAGAGGAAAAAACCCTACTGTTTACCATAGTTAATCCTACTGTTCTAATTTCTAGTATAATTTTTCTGTGGCTATACTTAAGGGTAAAACACAGACTACTGCAAACTCTAATAATAACTGCTACAGTGATTTCTTTCTCACAAAGTCCCTTTTCAGTAAGGTAAAATTAATGAAAGACTCAAAGTCTGTAAACTTGGTTAATTCTCAGTTAATTCCAATGACAATAAACTCTAATTTGTATATTATTCCATGACTAACAAATTTCCCAATGGCTTAATCTAGCAAAAAAAAATAAATCATAATGATTTAGATATTTTTGTCAGTTTTAATAGCTAAGCTAGGAAACTGCACACTAAACCTATGTTTCTTTTCACACATTTAAGATATTTAAGAACTTGAAAAGGCATTTCCATTGCTAACACTTACTGTCATAACTTTGTATTGTTGAACAGTGTTCCGCTTTTTAGCAGAAAAATATATATAGGGAAGCCTTAGTTGTATTACTACTGTTATCTTTCGGGTTTGCCTTCATGCCTTGCAAATTTATTAGACTAATGAGATTCTAAACAGCTCTTTTTAGAGACAATTACAATCTATACTTAAGGGAGGTGATTGTTCTTTCACTAACAATCAAACACATGCCAAGGCTATTAATTGATAAATTTGATGAGTAGTGCAAAGAGAATTAGAACACAGTAAGCAACACAGACACATAAAAATACTGCATAGTTTTGAGTGAACAGGATTCTATATTCTTTTCCTTCTTGTATCCTAGCTTTTCACTTTGAACAAATGATCCCAGTATAAAAAAGATGGGAATCAGGTTCTGAACATTGCAACAGGTATCACTTTGAGTGACCTGCAGCACAAAGAAGGATGCAATTAGCCCACGAAAGGATGGCTTTGTATGACTTTGCCACTGTGATTACTGAGTGACACAAATAGATAATAAAAATCAATGTGATGTCTTGATGTAATTTCCTGTCAAAAAAAGTCATATAAAACCTGCGAAACAGAAAATAAAGATTTGCAGTTCTCTATTTTGCATTTGGATACTTTCACATTTTTCCTTACATCTGAATTAGAAACAGATCAAAATTTGAGTGAAAAAGAATTCAGACTCTTGTTGTAATACCATCCAATTTTTAAAAAATTCTAACACTGAACTGCTCACATCAGATCTCAATGTGACTAGATTTAAGGTACAGATCTGTGTTGAATTAATACAGTCACTATTTACTGATGCTAATAAATTAAACAGAACATAAATTTAAAAAAAAAGCAAACAAAAAACCCCTTCCAAAAATAGAATAAAAAGAATATTTTTTGCATTTGTTTACATTTAAAATCCTGTTGTTTACACTTAGAAGGCTGATGATCACATATTACAGAAAGCAATTCTGAAAAGTTATTTCAGCGTTTAACTTAATATTACCTTATTAAGAAAGAAAGATAGTAAATGTAGTATTTGTGCAGATGAACATTACCTTTCAACTGCACTCCAATTGTATTTATTTGTCACTGTAAAAATATTTACCAAAAAGTCTTTCAAAATTGGATGTCAACCTAGATAGTTATGTAAAAAGACGTCTTTCCAGGTTTTAACAGAATCAGATTTCATTTTTCAAACTTTATTTCTATAGCTAGCTAAGCATAAGCAAAACAGCCACTAATTCTTTTAGGCAGTTATTTACTTCTGCAGAGCTCTGCAACTGCAAATACAGTTGCAGTCTCATAGTTAAGTTAAAAATTTCCAGCCATTGTTAGACTAAGCACTTTACAATTGAAGCAACTGCATGCTCAACTCTACAACACAGCTTGAAGCAGCAGCCAAAAAGAAATATTTTCAAACCAGTTCCAGTGCCAAAACTGTTTTATACAGTTAGTTATGTTTGATACTCTTTAATCATAATGGTGAAGTCTTTTAGACAAGTAATTATTTAAAAAAAAAAAATTAGGATGATGGATTTTCTTAGGCAATACTTCTCAGTTTGGGCAATGGAAAGCAAAATCAGTAACAGATGAAGATATAAACCTTCATATGATGAAGCCCCTGTTCCCGAAGATGAAAATTCTATATTATGAAAAGAGAATAAGTTACTTAACAAGTGACAATAGCATTTTAAAAACAAATACATCACAAAGCAATCTGCGTTTAAAATAAAGCTGAAGGCCTGAGAAAAAATAAAGTTCATGTGGGCTAGAATTTTGCTTCCTGATTAAAATATGAAGGTATTACTCTTCCTGCACAAATTCCAAAGGGAAAAAAAAGGGATGTAGCTGACAAAGTACATTGTTTTGATGCTCCTGTTTCAGCTTTGTATAGTTCTCCTCACAAAATGTTTTTTGGTTTTTTTTTTTAATTCTTTAAAAATCTTAAGTACATTTATGAAAACACTACATTTCAGGGCCCATTAGGATATCTTCATTTACTGAAGACCATAGACTAGTTCAGTTTCCCAATCCTTTAGAAGCGAGAACAGGCTTCAGGCACGGGGTTGACCTCAAGGGAAGATAATCTGTGATTTCACATGGAAATGGCTATCCCAATGTCAGTACCTCAGCTCAGAGAGAATCCAAATAAGACTTTGTCAGTTAGTAAGTGCCTGGGTTTGAAGTATAAATGAGCTGTGACTCAGCAGCAGTTCAAGTTACACACTTATGTGGGAGTACAAGTGATCTCTCCTGAGCTGAATTTTCCCCAGCAGCCCAGCCCTTCTGTCTTTGATTTCCCATTGCCTTTTTCTGTAACCCTTTCTTTTGCCTCTGGTTTTGTGTGGGATATAGAATGAAGAGAATGTTTGCACAAAGTCTTATTTCAACAGCAGTACTTCTAGGAGAACTGAGTTGTAAGCTTGAAGTTATGTGACTGAAAATACAGTTCCATCTGATAAGATAAATACTTGGCTCAAGTCCCCACAGGATTGGAGCCACTGATTCTGCTCTTAAACTCCTGACATAGCTACCAACCTAAGGACAAACTGGTCTGTCCCAGACAAGTATATATTTTATAGATTTCATAAACACAATAGAAAAAATAGTAATTTAGATTCTTATTGTGACAAAGGTGAAAATGGTTTTGAGCCAGTGTCCTTCAACCTAGTCTAGATAGTAAGATAAATAAATGTTTAGCCTGTTAACCATGAACTTTACAATTCTGCATGGACAACTAATATGCCACACTATGTTCATTAAAAAGAGAAAGTAAAAAAGCCTAGCAGTACACAGGAAATAAGCAGGTGGTTCTCAATAGTTCCTGTATGCTAACTATGCAGGAACATTCCCCAGCTTTTAGGTTCTCTTCCCAGAGAAAGAACAGACATGCTTGTAAGGTGACAAAAGAAGTCTTGTTTACTAGTGGCCAATAAAGTAATGATTCTGAAACAGTGACTTTAGATTGGTTTTAAATTAAACGTCGTATTAAGTATCTTAGTAAATTTGCATATCTTACGATAGATTGTGATATCACATAGTTTTCTGAATTTGGGAAAGTACTCACTAATTTAATTAATCTGTCTACTTTATATATATAACAGAACATGGAATTTTTAATTAGTTAATGCTATGTCCATGATGATGTGGTTTAAACATTCACATTTTAATACTTTACTTTGAAAAGTCCCACAGTATGTTTTCTAGGAGCATTGTTTTGAAAACCCCAGAAACAAATAATCTTGTTGGCACAGAATTGAGGATCTTTAGGAAAATATACTTTCTTAGAACACTGACCTTTGCTATTCATCATAACACCAGAGAAGATAGTAAGTTACATACTGCTCAATCAATTACCTTCAACTTCTCCTCCAGAAGAAGCAATTTTTGAGAGACTTAAATACGTTGTTCCTACTACATCATTTTTTGTAAGACGATCCCTACAAAAATAAAATAAAGAAATATTTTATTTAAATATCATCCTCATCATCCTACACAGAAGCAAGCTACCGGTAACTAAACACACTCCAAGACGCTGTACACACATTTTATATCACCTGGAATGCTTTAATGTTACTAACACAGATGGTAATATCTAGTTACAGAAGTGGGCAGTATAATAAAAAAGTCACCTGACTTTTATACTGTCACCTAAATAGCAACAGTGCTCAGAGCCCACTGCACAAAATCAACAATACTGCCCTGTTCCACTAATCAGGTCTCTTGCAAAGAAACCATAAAGGAAGATCCTTAAACACTTGCTTAAATATTCTCATAGTCTGTAAAAATACCTGACATTTATAGAACCAGATTTTTCTTCATTTAATATAATTTACCTTGTCTAGTACTTTGACTAAAAGTCGTAACTCACCAGTCAACAACTGCAAGTTTTATTTTCTCACACATTGAGGGAAACTGGAAAAAAAAAAAGCTATTAAAATAACTCATTACTTTTTCCAACTCTAATGTTAATGCCCTGAGTTACAAAAGGATGGCAGTTTTCTACAGAAACAAGAAAAAAACAAACTGACCTTGATTTGAAGATAAATAATTTGATTCCACTCTGGATTAGCATTTTTCTCAATTATATTTGTGCAAACCTGCAAAAAATGAAATCAACTATACAGCACATCAAAGATAAAACAGACAAAAAAGCATGTACTAGCTATGATTTAGGATAAACCATATTCTGTTTGGTAAGATGAGGGGTAGTAGTTAATGATGAATCCTGAGTGGTTTATGCTGCAATGACCCATTCATTTTCAGTTGGTAATACTGCTAAACCTATCTGCATATGCAACATTAATGACTATTGGAGGGAAAATAAAATTTTAAGACAGTGTTTAAACCTGAGGCTGCAGTTACCCTACAGGGAAAAAAGCTTGTTATTACCACTAGCTACAATTTAATGTGATTTCACACTAGTATTGATATCTTTTATCACAGCAGATAAATTAAACAAAGGAATGACTTGATTCCAGCTTGCTTTATGCACATTTTAGAGTAGATGAAGAATATATTCTATGGGAGAGCCAATATTATTTGCTAGTCATGTCTACTGAAGATCCTCTACATAACTGGGTGTGGCAGGCTGACTATATAACATAATAAAGGACTGACATATTTCCTCTTAAAAAAAAGAAAAAAGATTGGCTAGCAATGAATATAGGTGGTGTAATTGTGCTTCAGCTCAAATGTGGTATTCTAAGGAACACATTAGTAAAAAAAAAACAAACAACAAATGCTGTTAACCTGTCCAGAAAGATCTGTACCACCAGTTACAAAAAGCAATCAGGAACAATCAGTAGGCAACCAATCTGCCATGCATCAGTTCCTAGCATTTAGTCACACATTCCTTTTATTAGTCATCAGCTTCACACCCATTCTACTGTACCTTGTAGTTCGTCCTCATTTTACAAACTGATCTTTAGGGCTAGTGCTTTTTTATTTCCATAATTTCAGTAAACTTAAAAATGTATATTGGCGTATGAAATCCACAATTAGAATGCAAAGATTCAACTATTTACTAAATTACCTTTTTCCCAGCAAAAGAAACTTCTACAAATGGATCTACCAGGTTTTTCTTGTCTGCTTCTCCTCCAAATATTTCCTTGACAGTCTGTGCAAAAGCATCATCCACTGGAGAAATGTCAAAGAAGAAATTAAGGTTTATACTTTTTTATTATTATTTTATTTATTCTGCCTAAATAATAAATTGCCTATAGCAATCCCACCGAAATCAACCAGCTTACAGATCTAGGTAGAGTAATGTCTAATCTGATAAACAAAATTCTGAACAGTGTTGCTGGTGAAAATGGAGAATTTAGGCTTAGGAACAATTTCAAGAATATAAATTTTTGAAATATCATAAAGAGTGCTGATGTGCTCCTGAATTTCACAGAATGTTAGAGATTGGAAGTGACCTCGAAAGATCATCTAGTCCAATCCCCCTGCCGGAGGAGGAACACCTAGATCAGATCACACAGGAACACATCCAGGCGGGCTTTGAATGTCTCCAGAGAAGGAGACTCTACAACCTCTCTGGGCAGCCTGTTCCAGTGCTCTGTCACCCTCACCGTGAAGAAGTTTTTTCTCATATTCAAGTGGAACCTCCTATGTTCCAGCTTGCACCCATTGCCCCTTGTCCTATCACTGGATGTCACAGAGAAGAGCCTGGCTCCATCCTCCTGACACTCACCCTTTACATATTTATAAACATTAATTAGGTCACCCCTCAGTCTCCTCTTTTCCATGCTGAAGAGACCCAGCTCCCTCAGCCTTTCCTCATAAGGGGGATGCTCCATTCCCTTCATCATCTTTGGGGCTCTGCGCTGGACTCTCTCCAGCAGTTCCCTGTCCCTCTTGAACTGAGGGGCCCAGAACTGGACACAATATTCACAGGTATAGTTGTATTGAAACACATTGTGCATGTACCTGTAGACATTGTCATTTATTGTCGCAGATACAGGTGAGAAACTATGCTAAGAAGGGATAAAAAGCCACCTATATTCTATCAGAAAGCATGTATGGCATATAATGAGAGAAATAGCCTTTGTCTCAGCAATATAGGGTTGACACAAACAAGTAAAATCTCACTAAACAAATTAAGGTCAAATTGCTTACAACTCCCCTGCCCTCCAAGGCTTTTTATTTAAGGTTAGGGTCCTCAATTTACAGCCCACAAACTGCTTTCTGGGGTACAGACAGTTCCTAGTTAGTTATTTCCTGCAGCCACTCAGGAGCAAGTTGCTGCAATACAGCTTTCCTTGGCCTTCACAGCAACGACTGACTGATCTCAGCAGTTCTGTGGCCTTTCCCTCACTACAAAATAGCTGCAGCTATAAACACCTATGAAGAAGAATTAATAGAAGAGGAAGGTGCAAGGGGCCATGACCAGTATTGCTTATCTACTGGGATCTAAGTGGCCTCGGAAAAGAGGCCTGCAGGGAACCAGCTGTCTGATGACCTCTTGAAAGCAGGCAGGGATTGGGATCTGATAGGAATCTGACACAGGTACTGTATACTGAGCTAGACATGCACAGAACATCCAGCTTATCTGCAGATCAACTGTACTTGAATGTTAGTTACTTTCATATGACTTCTGCAATTGGAGAAGAGCTAATGAAGATGACCCTTCCCCACTGCCAGAAGCCGTGTGGCCCACTCAGCAACAGATGAACATTACTAACCTAATGGGTAACACATTAAAATATCCATTACAAGAATTAAGTAGACTTACTGAGCATTACCAAAGGACTTGAAATTGGCTACTTAAGACATCGCAGAATTATAGGCTCAAGTAACCATATAAAACACTGAAGATGTTTTATGTTCAAGGAATGTACCTGTATAGGTAACACAAATATTTCTAATGGTAATCAAATGTACCAGTGAACAGGCAGTAAGAAGTTACATACTTTGTGGAATGTCCTCAGCTCTGTAGATTTTGAGAAGGAAAGTGACCCATCGAAGTGCAATTCCAGCAGGTAATAAAAGATTGCTCTCCACATCATCGCTTTCATTATCCTTTTCCCTTTTTTCAACCTGTTGGGAGATACAGTGGTACATAGTATCTGGTATACAAGAAAGACAGAGTAATGTACAGAATTAAGGTGATTAGTTAAACTGGTGCCCACAATTCTCTTTAGATAGAAGACTGTTGTCAGTTTAATTATAAAGAATGAGATTTTAACAAATTATCAAGCCACAAAAATGAATTCTAGCTAAACTCTTTTACTTAACATTTTTATCTCTAAAGTACTCAATTGCAGGAGCCTGTTATAGTCACACTTTTAGAATCATCATCAGATGGTGATGATTTTGGCACTCGTACAATGTCAACTTCATGCAATTTTCATACTCATCTCAAGATGAATATTGTGGTAAGGCATCTTACTGCAATTAGAAAATGCATATAACTCTGATATAATTTAGCAGAACTTACTGTTTTCTCCTTTAAAAATAAATAGGAAATAAAAGGTTTTACCACAAATAAGTAGATATATCCTTGTGATTTCAAGAATCATGAGGATAGCAGAAAGGAAGAGTTAATATGCAACAAGAAGGAGATCTTCTACCATTTTGGTGACCATATTATATTTAACTAAGGACCAGCAGTATCCAAAAATTTCAGGCAGAAAGAACAACGGAACTTAAACTACAGATAATGGTCAAGTAAGAAAAACATCACACAGAGAAGAGGGCCTGTTTTTACCTTGACAAAACAGCAGACAGGGATTTTATTGTTAAAACTACCTAGTGCTTTCTTATGGATCAAATTACTTGTGCCTAATTTGTAATTATTGATGGGAGTGATTTTCACCTGGCAAATATTTGGAGCTTTCTGGTACTCAGGTTTCTCTATTGGCTTGTCTACATTACATAGTAGTGGAGACATTCCTGACTTAGTCCTGGAACCGGTATCAGTATGTTGCTCAGCCTTATTAGCTGTACTAAAGAGAATTACATATTAGCTTGCGTGTAACACCAGGCTAATATATCTGTACTTCTTCCAGGATGTGAAGAAGTATCTACAAATGGTCGATCAACACACCCATAGCTGGTCCAGAGGTTGCTAAATTTGATGGGATAAAATAAGCTTTGACTTAGCCACTGAGTACTGGATACCCTTGAAACAACTTGTAAATCTTGTGTTACCTTTAAATACTGCTCACTGAGTGAATTATACAGTATTCAAAAAAACATCGGGTGGACATGAATAAATATCCATGGCATGGAACGGGAAGAAAAACATTTAAATGAAACTTACTGGTGGCTCATCTCCAGTTCCCAGGACAAACATGCTGACTTTCATATAACCTTTAGCTCCTGAATTTGTATCTTCAGGATCACAGAGCAAAAGCCATTTTCGCATAACTGCATGGCCTAAAATAAAACAAACACCACCACCCACCCCCAGTAGTATCCATTATAAAATGGCAGAAATAATAAAATAAACATCAACCATTCCAAAAGCATGCTCTATCCTAAAACTAAGTATTTGAAAAATTTATTCTGTCTTAGATGGCTCTCAATAGTGCCATTCAAAACAAGAAATCTAGTGGTGTTAAGATGTTGCAGCATACTAATTCAGGGACATAATTAACAAATATTTTTGCTTTTTTTTTTTTTTTTTTTACATTTTAGGTCTTTGATACCAAAAATAATATCCAAATTGTAGGTGTTTGTACTTAATCTTTAAACCACTGAAAGGAGTTATATATATTGATTGGTTTTTTTAGGCTAATACTTAAAGCAGGAATCTCAAATAACATTCCATTAACCTTCTTCTTTTACTTTAGAAACTTAATGAACTGTTTCAACTTCAAGTTTCAAGCTAGAAAAGAAGCTCTCAAGTAACAGTTACTTACCAGGCTCATCATAAACATAGCCAATGTCAATCTGAAATAAAGATCAAAGGCATTACCTCAGAAGACGTACCAAAACAGAAAAATGCTAGGGCAACTCCCCTCAAGTTTTTAACGAGTACTACTACATTGTTCTCTTGTCATAAACAAAAGAAAGTTTACATAGCATATTCTTGGGAGGAGAAAGAGAAAATGCCTTACATTGAAAAATGAGGAATTTTGAATGCATACAGCAGCCAAGAAGAAAATGCAAGAAAAGACGTGTTAGAACTAACTGCTGTAGTTACTTCCTTCTTTCTTCAGATCCCCAGCTTTTATGAGAGACAGAAGATGGGACTAGCTTAGTGCTTCTTGAATTCCTTATGTTCCCACATTATTTCATGTTCATATAGCCTTTTCAGAACTTTTTTATTTCTATTTCCTGCTCAACATCTCATGCTTCAGTTCCAGAAATGAAGCTGCTTTTTTTTTTTTTTTAATGAATAGTTTCCTTTTTCTATTATGAAGATGATGGGCAATTTTTCCCCCCATTGTGTCAAATCTGGACAAGACTGCACATATACCATGACTGCATTCATTGTATCAGATTTCAGACATGTTCAGGATTATGTTTTCTCATGGCAATTGGAGCTAGTATACCTTGCAGGTAAAGTCTGAAAGGGTGATTTTCTAGAATTAGTCTTGGTGTTTTCTCCTGGAATGTGTGCCTGCACGAATGGAAAGTAGCTGAATGACATGCCATCATTTGCTTAGTGAATGATCAATCCTCCACAGAGCATTATAACACTGTCTGAATCACTAGAAATTACACAGATAATAAGCAGTGAGAAGCAAAAGTAAACAGCTTTGTGGCAGAAACTGCTTCATTTAGAAAAGAGCACTCTTCCACCGTTGCATATTTTTGTGAAAAGCAGGTCTAGAGACCTACTGAATTTATGCAGTACAAAATAAGCAAACAGAAAATAAAGCCAAACTGTAGAACAGCAAAACACTGACATTGGCAATATTATTATAGGGGATCCCAGAAGCCATTATAATTGTCATGTGAATTCTTTGTCTGTATTGCTTTGGGAATACCTTCAACAGGCAGATGTCTACCTCCCAATAGTGATCATAACAAACACAAATAAAGACAATCTCACTAATATAATCAGAACCACAGAAATTACTTTAACTAAGAGTCAAGAGAGGTTCTCCTCCCCCTCTACTCTGCCCTGGTGAGACCGCATCTGGAATATTGTGTCCAGTTCTGGGCCCCTCTCTGTGACAGAGAACTGCTGGAGAGAGTCCAGCGCAGAGCCCCAAAGATGATGAAGGGAATGGAGCATCTCCCTTATGAGGAAAGGCTGAGGGAGCTGGGTCTCTTTAGCCTGGAAAAGAGGAGACTGAGGGGTGACCTAATCAATGTTTATAAATATGTAAAGGGTGAGTGTCAGGAGGATGGAGCCAGGCTCTTCTCTGTGACATCCCTGTGACATCCAGTGATAGGACAAGGGGCAATGGGTGCAAGCTGGAACATAGGAGGTTCCACTTGAATATGAGAAAAAACTTCTCCACGGTGAGGGTGACAGAGCACTGGAACAGGCTGCCCAGAGAGGTTGTAGAGTCTCCTTCTCTGGAGACATTCAAAGCCCGCCTGGATGTGTTCCTGTGTGATCTGATCTAGGTGTTCCTCCTCCGGCAGGGGGATTGGACTAGATGATCTTTCGAGGTCCCTTCCAATCTCTAACATGCTGTGATTCTGTGATTCTGTGACTTTTCCACCATCTCTTTTACTTAACAAACTTCTGACCAAAGGAACACCTTTCCACATCACCTGAGACTGTGCATCTTTATGCCACCATATAGTCACTATTCTGCCTATTCGCTGCCTAATAAAATTACCTCTTCAAACCCTACCTCATACCAAATAACCACTCTGACAACTTTTGAGGAAAAAGTTTTCCTTTTGCTAAATATTTTTTTCTCTTGGATGCAAGCTACAGACCTTGGTATAAAAGCCATAAAATTTTCTTTAACCATAATCTTCTACTCAAAGAAGAAAACTGTTTACTAGTGCTTTGAGCAAATGGTATCTAGCATGAGAAGCAAGATATCATCATGTAATTCTTTGGCCCCACACTGAAGTAGTATAAATCTAAACATTTAAAACAAGTACTTACTTTTTTCTTTCTCATTTTATTTAATTTAGTCAAGATATGGAAGTTGTTTGATACCCACCTTAAATTCTCCCATGAGACAGTCTGCTCGTAGAGAATAAGAATCATACACCTAAAAAGACAGACAAGTATGAAACAAGAATGTTCCTAAACATCATAGTGAAATGGCCAGACAATGCTATACACATTCAGCAGTCTTTTGAACATGAACCATTTTTTTCTTACCCGAATGCTAACTGTTTCATCAAGCAACTCTAAAGGGGTCATGTGGACATTGTAGAAAAATATCTGTTAAAGTAAAAACAAATAAAAAACTTGTCTCAAAATGGCAAACACATAATTCTCTGAACAGAAAATGCAAAAACATTATTTTAAAAGGATTGCAAAGCATGCCTGCTACAGTACTTTTACCTTGCCTCCTTGCTGGACACATTAGATGATAATTTAATGCAGAATAAAATAACTAAATTTAGTAAATAAACTTAGTATAAAATAGACAAAAGACAGTCACAACTTCCATTTGAATGAATGCAGTAGGCAGAGCTGTGCTGCAGATTTTCAGCCCTGCCATCACTCGTTGCTCTGCACTTCACATTTTCCTCAGGGGAACAACTTTGGGAGTTATAAAGGTTGTCCATTTTTCCAGGATGCTCAGTCCTGGTCTAGCCATCTCTGTTCCAGCTGTCAAAAAAGGTCTTGTTTAGGGCTAGCGGTGACAGTGATTGTAATGATTTGCATCTTTGAAATTCAAGGCCATAGGTGTAAATCTGACAGTTGACGGCATGAAGATAAATATACTTTTTATTAGCTTATTTGTTTTATTAATAGTATATGCCTCACTAAGTTTGGTCTTTGAGCCCAGCTATACTCCAGTCAGTATCCAACAAATTCAACAAAAGGGAAGGGTACATAAACATAGTCCCTCCTATTCCATTTTTAGCCTAGTCTGGATACTGAGACTATCTAGGAATTAATTCAATACAAGGTGCAACTGGCTTTCTCCCTTCCCTATTTTTTACCACTGCTTCATAAATCTTGGCTGCTACCTACAGCTTAGTTCAAGTCTCAAAATTTTATAACTTCTTTGGTTTTGCCTGCATGTGTTAAGCATGCTTGCTACCCAGTTCCAAAATCTTCTGAATTTTCCACACGTCCAGATAATGAGAATTATCCCTCAGCATTCTCTCTATTAAGCTTAAGTTTTGCAATGTTAATCTTCCAGACATGGGATCATTTTTCTGTTTGATCATTTTTCTACAGGGTTTTGAATTCTTTCCTGTGTTTCAGTGTGTTTGATGAACAGTTCCCTGTTTGGACAAAGAAATCAAGTTGTGCTTTTACAAATCACAGGTAGCAAGGAAATGACATTTCCAGATTCTGTGTGGCAGTCTTATTGACCCAAAGCATTGCATTGAAATCTCGTCTGCACACACCATTGAGGTCTACAATGATTCCTAATTAATTTTTATGTGATTTTAAAACCTGCACACAACAATTCAAAGTCATTATGATGTCACATGGCCAACTGTATCAAAGTACATTTTTCATACATCTCATCTGAAGTTTGACTTTCTTCTAGATAGGTTTATCTGCTAAGACTGCCAGCAATAGAGATGTTTAGTGATGTGAATACATAAAGAAAGTGACTAGGAACTGTAAAATGCATATTAGCCATAATTACCATTAAATATTAGCAAGTGCTTACTTATTGATCATACTGAAAGCTGTAATAACTATTTTTCTACGCTTGACAGCATCAACATTTCAGGGACAGTGTTCTTATGCCACTCACTTCATCAAAATATGGGTTGTTTCCTCTTTTGATTCTTGTTCTGTGTGTCTGACCACAAACATGAACTTTGACTACTGGTTTTATGTTATTTCCAGGCAACTGACGACCTTCAATGACTCTAACACGAATCTGAAAAAAAAAATCAAATATTTGTATTAATTAATTTCCAATAATGCCTATCATCCTGGCAAATACAAATACAATACAGGCAAATACAGGCAAATTTGAAGAACACTTTTGAAACACAGGCTTTCAAATGAAGAGGCTCATTGTCTCTACAGTGCATTAGACTTACACAATCTGACACCAAATTACGTGAAAGGAACGCTGTCCTGTCAGGTGGAAAAAGGGAACATGAAACATTTAATAAATCTATTACCTGGAAATCTTGTGTTTTGTTAGAAAGGATTCTCCGTGTTTTCTTTCCTTTGGTGATGCGTTTAGCTAGCTGAGCTTCCTTTGTGCCACTTGGAACCATTGGTGTGATACCACCAACTGGACCATCCAAGCCATCCTCATAAACTCCATCATCTTCTCCATCTCATACGGTAAAAAACAGGGCAATTAATAAACAAATAGTACAGCCTGATGTTAAAGTAACAGGAGTAAGAGTCTGATATCCAAGAGTTGTACTAAAATTGTATTATTATCTAATTTAATCAATTTTTTTTCTAACCACGTGCTTCCAGCTCCTTTTGAAAGCTAGTCATTTTAGCTTGCTTAAGAACAAATTTATATCCTAACCAAACAGCTGTAGATTTGTCCCTCTTCAGGATGCAGAGTAACTAATACAATTCCTGTACACTTTTTTGAAACAACCAATTGAAGTTGTAGGAAAGTGCAGTTCAGCTGTAATCCTTACCAGACTAGTTCACAATATACCAAAAGTTATTAATTTTATTCCAGTTGCAGCTGTTTCCCAGCAGCAAGACTAGGCTGTAGCATAGCATTCATTGGTTTTTACTTCAGAATCTTGAAAACATTAAGACATTTAGGGTCTGCCATCCAAAATAAAACTGAATCCTCCTTCACAGCATTTAACTGTGAAATAAATTAAAGTTTCTTAGTAAGCCTCTTTGACAGTTCTGAAATCACAATACCTCTGTGAAAGACTATTCTGCAACCACATGCTACTACAATACTGGATCATACAGTGATATTCCAGTATTGCAAAACAGGATCCATAAATATCTAAACCACACAATCGTGTCACTCCCTCGTGTTCCCAGCTTCTTTTCTTAAGTGAAGGACAGTGACTATGGTAAAATCTGCAGGAAGAACAAGCTATGTCTCTGATGGTTGGCATTAACAGAATGCTTGTTAGCTTTACGAATTAGTTTGCCAACAGAGGATGATGATGATCATCACTTTGCATAATGAAGCCCTCAGTCATTCTTGTAAGAGAGAGATAAAAACACAGATTGACGTACCATGAATTTTATAACTGGAAGACCCCACCTCCATGACATCTCTCAAAATCCATCTGGCTGGATGGATACATGCAACTGATTGATTACACACCCTGACTTGGTGCTTAATTTGTAATTTCTGAAACTGAGCTGTAGCAATCTCAGCTGGGGAGGTGATTTCACTTCATGGGAAATAGGTATTTAAAATAATTAACTAAGGTGTGTTTGATAATTTGCACTGAAATAATTTTCATGCAGTTGCTGGATACTAGCTAAAAGCCTGCCATGTTTTAATTTACCTATATTATCTTATAGTTCAAGCACATTTTTCAAAAGCTATCAAAATAATCTCATGTAAGTCAATTTGCACTTAGCCTTCAAGTCCAAATTTCTATAAAATTATTTCCAGCATAGTAATTTAACACACAGCTTTTGTGTTTGCATTACCTATCCTTCCCCTCCCCAAGAACACTTGTCAGTGAAGTCAGTGGAATCAAAATTTCCCCCACACACACCCT